>NC_079436.1:16164566-16459566 GCF_903798145.1 Danio aesculapii | reverse complement strand
TGTCATTTATAAGGGGTTTATAAAGCATAAATAGTCCTCACTTTAGATTAGGTCACAAAACTCGATGAAGTTGAGTTAATGAAGCATTT
Organism: Danio aesculapii; assembly: GCF_903798145.1. Lineage (NCBI taxonomy): Eukaryota > Metazoa > Chordata > Actinopteri > Cypriniformes > Danionidae > Danio > Danio aesculapii. Next base: position 16,459,477 of record NC_079436.1, on the reverse strand, counting down.
ATTAACATACATAGTAAACCTTAATATATGCCTAAATAATAAGACATAATAATGTTGATTTTAATAGTTTATTAATCATTTACTAACTCATTCTGAATGATCCTAAAAACCCTCAACTACTCTTAAATACAAATGGTTTGTAAATATTGCGATACTTATTTTAGTAATGAAAAATAAATCATTAACTAAGAATGAAAATACAATTATTAAGCACATTATAAATATGCTTGTAAGTCAAGAACACAGCATTTGTAGCTGCAGTTATAAACTGCTTACTAATGCTTATTATTGTAGAGTTAATGCTTAACAGATAATGAATTAACTATTTACTAATGCTTAATAAATGATTTATAGTGTGTAGTTATTATAAAGTGTTACCAAATATATTTTTATAGTCTGGGTAAAAAACTATTTTGCCTTCTTTGTAAACAATATATTTTATTTTTTGAAAGATTTAAAATATTTTCGAGCAGTAAACATGTCAGGCTAAATAATGAAAATGATTAATTGACAATTCTGTTGTCTTCATTAGTTTAAAAAAGCACAGATTTCTTTACAATTTAAAACAGCATCTTTGGATATTTTTTTCTGCTGGAGATACTGTTGTCCTAAAAAAAATCTTACACATACCTAGGAACAGTATTACTGATAATTTTGGTGGTTTTAAAACCTTGAAGTTTCCAAACAACGGTATACCTTGAAAATTGTTATGCCTTATATACGCAGGCATATTTAATTAATCACAGCTTTTTAGTGTGCCTTGTGTGACTTATTTTTATTTTATTTTATTTATTTATTTATTCATATTTTTTAAAATCTGTGATGCAATTTTTATCAATAAAAATAATAGGATTTGCTGATACTATGCTTAAAAACATGACAACATTTGCTCATTATGAAAAAGATGCTGTGTATGGTATGCTGGCAGCTAGCTCTCTGCAACCCTCACATGGTCGCCCACTGAAGCTAAATTCTAATTTATACTTTCGCATCACGCGCATGCTACGGCGCGGCCCACACATAGACGCATAGCCGTGGCCGTCTACATCGCTGACGTGCACCTCTCAAAAAATGTAACTACACGTTGCAACGTCGCGTAGCGCAAGCTCTGTGATTGGTAGTGCTGACGAGTGTGGGCGGGACAGAGAGCCGTGCGAGTCCAATGGAGCGATTGTTTACAAATGTGAAGTCCCGTGAAGGAGCTCCGGATGGAAAGTTTTGTTTTGTGTTTACCTCATGGTTAAAGTTGTTGCACGTCCGCCGGTTCCTGCCTCAAAATAAGCGAGTTTGAACCACATGTACATTAAGGAAGCATTCAGAAAAAAACTAAACACCAGCGAAGAAACTCGACACAGAGGAACATAAACACCTCACTGCCAACTAGCATTTCAGAAGTGTTATTGCAGAGTAACAGAAACATGAAGTATGAATGCACGGCTACGCGCGTTGCATGCGTCGTGGGTCACGCCGATCACTTGACACAGAAGTATAAACCAGCCTTAAGCAGGGCTGCACCCGGTCAGTACCTGAATGGGAGACCACATGGGAAAGCTAGGTTGCTGCCGGAAGTGGTGTTAGTGAGGTCTACAGGGGGCGCTCAACCTGCCATCTGTGTGGGTCCTAACACCCCAGTATATTGATGGGGACTCTATACTGCTCTGTGAGCATCGTCTTTCAGATGAGATGTTAAACTGAGGTCCTGACTCTCTGTGGTCATTAAAAATCCCAGGATGTCCTTTGAAAAAGAGTAGGGGTTAACCCTGGCATCCTGGCCAAATTTGCCCACTGGCCTCTGTCCATCATGGCCTTATAACCATCTCCATATCATAATTTGTTTCATCACTCTGTCTCCTGTCCACCAATCAGCTGGTATGTTGTGTGCGGTCTGGTGTAATATGGCTGCCGTCGCGTCGTCCAGGTGGATGCTGCACACTGGTAGTGGATGAGGAGATATGCCCCCTATTGTGTAAATCGCTTTGAGTGTCTACAAAATTGCTATATAAATGTAGGGAATTATTATTTAGTAAGTATGCTCCGATCAGGATTTTTGCAGCTGATACAGAATACCGATTCCTTGTCATGGTGTTTGGCTGATACCGAGTACCGATTCTGATACTTCAAGCTTTATAATGCATAAAGCACATTTTCCCTCAAAGCATGACACTTAAGTGGAGATCTCTCCTTCCCTAATAAAATAAATGTAGGATGTTGCATAAAATCCCTTAAACATGTCTCTTATAACTGTTTTGTGTGTACATGTCATGATCAGAAGCAGCTTTACAGAAAATACTAGCTAAAATAGTAAGAAACACAGAACCTTTAGTTTTTATACATGTAAAAAGGCCTAAATACATGCGAGGCCTTTCCAATATTTTGCTCTCCTACTAGCACGTCTGTGATAGCAGCTCCTATGCTCCGGACAGCCTCACAGCAACTCGGTTGCTCAAGGAGAGAGACAGGGATGTGCACTTGACATATCTTTACTGTGCTATTCATCTAACCTAACAAATGTAAAGCTTAGAACATCACAGTGTCTCTCGCAATCTGTTCTTTTGCTAATTCACTCCTATCTCCATGATTTCCGGGGTATTTTATCTAATTCAAAACACCTGCGATCGGTTCATGAGATTGGCCAGATTGACGAGTACCGATCGAGTCATAAAATGTGCTTATCGGCCGAGACCGATCTCCAGTCAATCGATCATAGCATCCCTAGTATTTAGGCATGGGTATGGGGATGGTATGACAATATTGTGATTGCCACTCTGTAATATGTTCCTCTGGGTAAAAAAAACAACAACATTTTTTCCTATTATATTATGCTTTAAGAAACATCTAAAATATTTTGGAACAGTAAACATGTCAGGCTAAATAATTAAAATAAATCATTCACCTGCTATCTTAATTAGTTTACCAAACAGATTTCTTTACAACTTGAAAAGACATCTTTGAATGTCTTTTCTTTTGATATAAAGTAAGCAAGCCACTGCACTATTCAGGTGTATAACACATAGGATGCGCATGGCAACATAAGATGTTGGTTTAGAAGTGATTAGTTTCTCAAATGTTTGCTATATCATGGACTGACCAGTAGCTTTTCAGTTGGAAGGTCATTTTCTCCTGGAGATACTGTTGCCCTAAAAAAAAAACTAAAAATAAATTATTGTAAAAAACATGTTAAAAAAATGCATATACCTTAGGAATGGTATAGCAGAAATTTTTTGCGTTTTTAAAACTGACTTTCCAAACCGCAGTAAACCTTGAAAACCCATGACTAATAGTATTATTGTTGCAGTTGTAATATACTAAGTTATGACTTATGTAAAATGATGACTCTTCTGGATCACATGGACTAAAACTGCTAAAAATTGATTCTAAAAATAGTAGATGGATTCAGGATAGTAATACTCGGATATAGAAGTCAATAAATGACTTGTCATTTAGGGCGCATACTTTATTAAATGCTTTTTTTCATTTGTGAGCCGGTACGCCACACATCTAATTGACCTACATATTACTGGGTGTACTTTAGCTTTGACAAATCTGGCATAACACTACAATGTAGAACATTGTAAATCAGCGCTCTTCTCGTGTTCATATCTGATTAACTTTGTAGCTCCTAAAAGTTATGAAATTATAAAGATAAAAGAACACATTGTAAATGTATAAGTATATATTTATTTATTTATAAAAAAAAAATACACAAAAAATCATATATACAGTTGAAGTCAGAATTATTAGCCACCCTGATTTATTAGCCCCCCTGTTTATTTTTTTCCCCCAATTTGTTTAATGGAGAGAAGATTTTTTTTCAACCCATTTCTAAACATAATAGTTTTAATGACTCATTTCTAATAACTGATTTATTTTATCTTTGCCATGATGACAGTAAATATTTTACTAGATCTTTTTCAAGACGCTTCTATACAGCTTAGTGACATTTAAAGGCTTAACTATGTTAATTAGGTTAACTAGGCAGGTTAGGATAATTAGGCTAATAAGTTATTGTATAACGATGCTTTAAAGGGGCTAATAATTTTGACCTTAAAATGTTTTAAAAAACTGCTTTTATTGTAGCCAAAATAAAACAAATAAGACTTTCTCCAGAAGAAAAAATATTGCTTTGTTAAACATCATTTGGGAAATATTTAAAAAAAAAAATTAAATTCAAAGGGTGGCTAATAATTCTGAATTAAACTTCAACTGACTTCAATATATATATATATATATATATATATATATATATATATATATATATATATATATATATATATATATATATATATACATATGAATTGCGATATGAATACAATTTCACTAGATGCACTCAAAAAATTACGTTTGCTATTTGTTTAAACTGCTGATTTAAATTGAGCTGGAACAACAATTCTAGAGATTTTTTTGGCAACTTAATTGTTTTATGTTCAACCCACCTAAATTTGTAAAAACTTAATAAGTTAACTTAATTCCTTCATGTTGTTCTCTGAAGCTGGGTGGAACCCAGAATTTTTTCAGTCTGAGTTGAATAACAGTTCTGAAATAATCTATAATTTTAGATTGATTGGGCTGACTCTGTAGGAAAATGCATAAAACATAATAAACACTAAAGCATAGATAAATACAATAAAGAAAAAGATACAAATTAAATAAACGGTCTTTTATTGTTTTTAAAGTAAGTCGAAATGTTTTCAGTTATGCAGTAATTGAGTAATTCAGTGCAAAACAATACTGCATAGTCTTTGTTTTATAAACAATTAAATAAAATTAATCGCTTTTAATTTTTCAAAGTTACAAATGGTACATTTTCTTAGGCCTGAATGCTTTTAAAACCCTCATGCAGTCACAGGCCTAAAAAATCTGCAAAATGATCAATTCTAATCCAGACTCAACATTGCGTAGATTTTTTATGCTGAAACTATACTGAACATTGTGCAGCCCTAATGTGTATATGTAAATATAAAAAGAGCAACTGCGCATAACACTTGCAATAGCTTAACCCAGCTCAAAATTCTTACATAACTTCCCCAATGGTGCTCTTGGTTCTGTATGCAAAACATAGTAACTTACATCAGTGTACCGAATAGTAAAATTAATCATTTGCATCCTTAAGTAAGAGGCGCTTTTTGTTTGAAAATGTGGTTACAGCTTGTAGCTTTACATTTGACATGGTTTTAGCTTGTTTTTATTTCTGTGTGCGCATACATGGAGTAGTTTGTCTGTGCTTCCCCATCCTGCCATGTATTGGACTGTATAAGAATGAGTCATTGTTTCATGTTCTCAGCAGTGGAAAGAAACATGAACTCCAGTGCACATGTTGCATAACTGACATGTATCTTTTCAACAACCACAGAAGTCGTCAAATTTTACAAAGCAGTCATTGGGATTATTTTTTAAACATTTTTACCTTCTGTCTTTTGTCAATGTTTTTCCTTTTCTGATACCCAACCAGATACTTGGTTTGTAGTATGTTATTTGTTACTATGAGCAAAATACAGTAAAACATTATTACTATCAAATGTGCTTTCATATTCCAGAAGAAATGGATAGGAGTTTATCATTTTTGGAAACTGCAATGTATGACTTTGAACACAAGATGGTGTATTAAAACTGTACTTCTGGTCACATTTCTATCAAACCAGAGGTGTTTGAAATGGCATACTAGCAAGGACTATGTGTTTTGGGGAAAATATCTAATTGCAATTTTTATTATTTATTTATTTATTATTATTTATTTTTGGGGGCCAGATATTGCGATTTTGATTTGATTTACAATTTAATTTCAGCTCAATATTCTATATCATAGCTTCTTAGTGCTGAAATGCGGTGTGTTCATTAAAAAAAAGAACTGAAAAGATATTAAATTAAGTTAAACATTTATTCAAATTTGTTTTTAAATATTTAAAAATGAAACACAAATTTTTCTCTAGAGCAAACAGTAAACACAAATAAAAGGACCGTACATATCTGTAAAGAAGTTGAACTCAAATTAGGGAGACGGTTTAGCTTGTTATAAAAACAAAATTAAATAATAATTATAAAAAAATACAGAACTCAGCAAACTAACATGGCTCAAACAACTCTGAAATTGAACTTTGCTGTTGCTTGCTACCAGATTGAGTGTCACTGGCAGTACTTTCAATTGACTTTTTAGCAAGACACTCCTCATATAGCTGCCTGTGGTGTTTTTTTTTTTTTTAGGTGCTGGTTGTATTTCCTCGTGCTGTGGTAAAAATTCATACAAATTACCTGTTTTTGTTCAGTGTCTGTGACTTTGAAACCAAAATATTCCCATATTAAAGATGACCTGTTTTTCTTGGATATTAATTTGTCTATTAATGCTTCTGAAGCAGCAAATGCCATCATCCCACTCGTAAGCGCTTTCATGTTTGTTTTTCTTTTATTGTGAGCGTTCTGCATAGTTCAGTTGCACAATTCTGATTGGGTAGAATGGAATTGTGCTCAGTCAATTAGCTAGTAAGATTATCACACACAGACTGTAGTCACATTTGCTTTGGGCGGGGGAAATCAATAATACATATTTCGTATCACAGCATCCTGTGCTTAGCTAAATGCAACATTTCAAATCGCAATTGCGATTCGATTTTGATTAATCGCACAGCCCTACTAGCATACTATTCTTTTCTACTGTAGTATTTTAAGATGTGCACTCTATAGAATGCAAACTGAGTTTAAATAGAATGCCTCCTGGATGACTTTCTTGAATTGACTGATAAAATACTGCATCACACACTCCAATTGTTTTTAAATATAACTAGAAAATCAAAAGTATTATTGATCAATCTTTTTTTTTTTCTTTTTCTTTGAATTAACTGTTTTCAAAGCCATTATGTTAAACTTGCATCATATCACAAGTCATTAGTATATCTCAAACCACACCTAAAGTGTGTAATATTTGCTGCTGCTGTCTGCTCTGTTTGCACTCTTTAGTTTTTTCACACTTATGATGTGTGAATATCTTGCCTCAGGCTTTGAAGTGTTGTAGTATCTCTATAGGCAGGACCTCAAGCACAAAGAAACACACAGTTGCAACCTGTTACATACTTAGTTAAGTCTGGGGTCTGAAACCATTACAGTTTTATGACGAGGATGTCATCACTCAGTATGACACATTTGCAGTTACTGAAATGTTCTGGATGACCTTCTTGTGTTATTGCGCTTTTCCTGATGTGGGATCCGTTTTCTGTTCCTAAACACTGATTTTTATTTGTGCACTGGCAGCTTGACTACATTCCATTATTTAATCTTGGTTTTTAGTTTTTTTTTTAATTAAGGCTGAAAGTATGGCTCGAAACAGATCTTTTTTTCTGACTTTCAGGATATAGTTACATTTTAAGTTTTACATTTAACATTTTAAAAATTACAATAAAATATTCTGATTAATTTTATTTAATTAACATATATATAATCCATTGTCATACTTTTAGTTGATCATAGTCATAGGTAAAAACCATGTACTGTATATACAGGGAGTCCGCTGGGTCTTAAAGTCTTAAAACGTCATACATTTCCAAAACTAAATTTTAGGCCTTAAAAAGTCTTAAGACCTATAACACAATATTTCAGTGAATTTTAGTCATTTTAAACAGGTCTTAATTTTGCTTTAAGTAAAGCTACTCAGTTGGGCTGGCATCCATCCAATGACCAACAATACATCTCAATAAAACTACTTTATTTTTTGTATTTAGGTATTTTTTATTGCAAAGAGATACAATTCATAACAGCTATTGGAAGAGAAAAAATGATTACACGATTCTTCATGATAATTCTGGGACATTTTAAAAAATCTTTAGTTTTTAACAATGTATAAGTCTAAAATTTCATTCCTAATGGTCTTCAAAGGGTCTTAAAAAGTCTTCGATTTGACTACTTGAAACCAGCAGAAACCCTGATATTCCACCATATTGCTAGAGTCGGACAGAACCTGCAGAATTTTTTTAGCTATTTCTGCAGAGAATTTTGTAAAAAAATCTGCAGATTTATGCAGAATGATTTTAGGAGTATCGTAGCTAAACTTAATATATGAAATAAAAAAATAATACCTTTTTAACTTTTATTTAATGTTTACAATGCAAATCTATTTGATTTGGTAAACAAAGGAAGTCTCTCATATAATAAATATATCTACTAAAAGACAGAGCATATTACTTTACAAACTGTATTGTACATAAATCATATAAATATTTTACTATTACTATTATATCACAATATATTAGTGAAATAAATTTAAAACATAATAAATACAAATTTACACAAGTAAATACATAGACTCAATGATGGGCTAAAAATCTGTGGATTTCTGGGCACGCAGGTTTCGTGTGGGCCTTCTTATTGCCAATAAAATAAGTTTAATAACAACAATTACGGTAATTATTTATTCATTATTCCTTTAATATTCCTTTCTACATGAATGAGATAATGAATTTCATATGTAAATCTTCCAATCCTGTTATAATTTCAAATATTGAATCGATGGAATTTATATTAAAATCCAGATTAAAACAAAAAAATAAATAAAAAAATTATTTATATATATATATATATATATATATATATATATATATATATATATATATATATATATATATATATATATATATATATATATGTGCTTTGAGTTACTTTGTTTATTTCTTCACTGTATTCATTTCAATTGAACATGCAGTACACTCTTTTGTCCAGCTCGTGGCGCTAAATACACCCAAACCACAAATCTTGTTTATGGATGCATCAATTTATTGCAGGAATTTTATTTAATTATTCATTTCAGTCATTGTCCATTTTTTCGCATACAGTTGAAGTCAGAATTATTAGCCCCCTTTAAATTAGTTTTTGATGTTTGCTTTTTTTCGGCTAGAGTAAAGCAGTTTTTAATTTTAAAGAATATGTCATTTTAAGGTCAATATTCTTAGCCCCCTTAAGCTTTATTATTTTCGATTGTCTACAAAACAAATCATCGTTATACAATGATTTGCCTAATCACCCTAACTTTTCTTTGTCTGAATTAACCTAGTTAAGCCTTTAAATTTCCCTTTAAGCTGAATAATAAGAGTTCTGAAAAATGTCAAGTAAAATATTATGTACTGTCTATTATATTCTGACTATTAGATTTTAATGCAGTTTTATTTTAATGCAGTCCACTTGAACCCCTTTACTTTCACTCTAATAATAAAAACACTCATTTATTTGGTTAAATTATGTTCCTGACACATTTCAAAGCTAAAAAAAAGTTTCCTTTAATTATTTATTTATTTGTTTATTTTTATTAACGATAACCAATGGATATTAGGTCAGCCTAAAAGCAGGTTGTCCGTGGGGTCTTAAAGTAGTAAAAGTTGGTAAATGAATTATGAGAAATTTAAGGCCCTTAAAAGGTATTAAAGTCCTAATTGCGTTTTTACGAGGTCTTGCATTTTGTTCAAGCATTGTCCAAAGTTTTCCTCTCTAAAAAAGCATAAATATGTTTAATTTCCTCCTAATATTAACAACAGCGTGCTCAATTGGTTTGGGCCAGGGTGCGTCCAGCCAAGCTCCTCCATCCGGGTGGTGTCATGTAATTTGCAACAAATGCAGGAAGGTGATGTGACCCTCTCCACATGTAGCGAAACCATAAAGTGAAACAGACAGCAAAATGGGAAAATGTAAGTTTGCGTAGTCCTGGTTGGAGAAAGACGAGTTTAAACAGTGGCTGAAGCCTGTTGCTGAAAACAACCGCGTAATTTATTCTTTCAAGCTTTGTTTCTTCCGAGTTCTGTTGCATGGTTGTGCTCCATTGATTTATTGAACTACAACTGTTTATTAACAACTCTTTATTAAGTTAAATGTTTGATACTGATTAGAACTTGAAATGAGGTCTTAAAATATTCTGAGAGGGTCTTTAAAAAGTCTTAAAAAGCTATTGAAATTATTTTTAGTATTTATATACCCTGGAAAACCCAAAACTTATGTAGAAGAGAGTCTCTGATATGCATCCTGTAGAAACTAATGTGGATATTCTGTATATTTACTGTGTAAACAACCTACCAAACCAAGAATTTGTGAGTTAACTGTTGTCTGGTCTCTTTTATATTTTTAGCTGTCGAAGAGGGATTGCATGCTGACACTAGATTAGATTTTTTTTATTTTAAGGCTATCAGTGTCAGACTTTGTATTTTATTATACAAATCAGACAGAAAAAGTAGCTTTGTACAAAAATAATTCATAAGTGATTCTCGTTCTTATCAGTGTAAATAGATGTCATAACTGTCATCCTTAGGGATTCAGTAATGTTACTTGCTCACTATTAAATCTGTCATTTGTGTTCTGACATATTAAGTCAGAATGAAGCCAAGTATAGCACTTCCTAAGGGTCTGAAGTATGTCACATCGAATGCTGGGTCACTTCCAGATATAGTCGTGGCATTTCTGCACTATTGATGGGTTAAATGTTTTATTTTGAAGCTGGTGTGATTGCGGTTCAATCTTGTGACTGCTCAGTTGTTTCCGGCACTGGTTTGTTGTGATCTGGGCCGCTCGTAACACTGCTGCTTTTGTTGTTGCCAGGGAGACCGCGGAACAGACTGGAGCCCATGGACACGATCTTTGTGAAGCAGGTCAAAGAGGGAGGGCCCGCTCACAGCGCCGGACTCTGCACTGGTAATTATTATACCATCACTCCAAATGGAAAACACGTTGCTTTTGTATATCTGTTTCTGATAATCTAAAGCCTGATAATGGTGATTTGTCCACAGGGGACAGGATAGTGAAAGTGAATGGCGAGAGCATCATTGGAAAGACATACTCGCAGGTCATAGGGCTCATCCAGAACAGGTTAAGAGTGTGCTGATGTCATTTATTGACATTTAATGATGCTTGTCTGATTGTGCAACTAAATGTTTTGTTCCTCTTCCAGTCATACATTTCTGGAGTTGTGTGTTATGCCAAAAGATGAAGATATACTTCAGCTGGTAAGACTTTTTTTTGTTTGCATAAATTAACATTTCAGAATTAGTTAATTTGTACATGGATATATTATTGTGACATTTTCTGCTCCAGTTTTAGGGAAATTTCTACAAAAATAGTGTATATCCTTAATAGGCACAATGTGGCACAGAACTTGTTAATAAAAGTTGCAGGTGTCCAGACACTTGTTGGTTGCTTGCTTCAACTGTGTGCCAAAATGTTAATAAGCATAACCCAAAGTGAAAATTTATTGGTTCAAGCAGATATTGTTTCATGATTATCAAGACAATAAAAATCAACCAACAATCAACAATTTATGCCCTATAATTTGACTACTTTAATAGTGTGTATACAAGTAGATATTTATTCTCCAGGTTAATCCGAGGGGCACCAAATGCCAAAATGATTTCAACATGTTTTGATTTGACTGTTTGGCATCTGATTGTGTGGGCTCAGTCAGAATTGAAGTCACATTTTATTTTATAATTGTGTTACATTTAGAAGTAATGGACAATTATGGTAAATAAAATGAAATGTTTTCAATTGTTGCAATCAAGGAGTTTAGTTTGATCAACAAAGTCACAAAGAAGAGAAAAATTTAATATGAAACAAATAAATGCACCGTTACAATCACATACGAGTTGTTTTGAAGTTCTTAAGTGTTTTCTCAGATATTTTTTATAAGCAGGCGGTGCATTTATTAAAGCTGTTTTAGATACTTGCTGGTAGGGCTGGACTGATAAACGATATTGAATCACGATAAAATTTGTCAATAACAATAGCTATGTTTCCATCTAAAAATGCAAATTAACTTTATGTGTAAGAAGTGCCAATAAAGAAGCGTTTCCATCCAATGAGTCAAAAAGAACAAAATCGTCACTTCCTGATTAACTGGCACCAAATATCAACAGTAAAAATTAAATTTGCTGCGGTAGGAGAAGCTATGTGAATTTTTTTTTTCTTATTTAATGAATGACTTGCGCCTCAGAAGATGATGCCAACACGCAATGAACGCGTGGGGGCATTTGAAGCCATGTCCGGAGGTATCTGGAGGTAATTAATAATATAACACTAATACTGAAACAGTTAAGGCATTTTAGAATGACCAAAACAACATTTCAGATGTTTTACAATGTGCTCAGCTTGCTGGTTTGGCCATTGGCACATGTTTTTATCATCACATGATCTCTTATAACAAAATCACGACCTTTTTTTAATGCGCATATTGGTATTTGTTTGGTAAAAATGTTTCCATCGTAGTTTATGCTCATCTTTTCTTATCGAATAAAAAGTTTATCTCACTCAGTTATGCGCATAAAATTTTTATGCACATTTTCAAAATTGTTGCGCATCTTGTCGTTTCCATCTGCCCATTATTTATTTATTTATTTATTTTGTTTTATATGCGCATATGGAAACTTAGCTAATGATAAGCTCTGAACTTTTTGCTCTATATTGATCAAGAGCCAATCATACAGCAGAATACAACAATGGGAATCTAAAAGTGTGTTAATATTAATGAAGTACCGAATTCTCGCCCACCAAAAATCTACTGGCCGAAAATTTTATGGACCCTCTAATTTTTGTGGCTTCAGTCATTGCTGGGGTACTCTTTTAAATATGGACTGATTAACAACTTTTATAGAAATATTTATCTTCAATATGGAAAATAATTATTAAGATAGCATTTTTGCCATATCGCATAGCTCTATTGCTGGTGTCTAAATTAGTTTTGAGCAGAAATTTTTTAAAATATTGATGTTAGCTGGTAGACTGATTTGAAAACATGGACAATGAACAGTGGTGCAGACTGTCTATCTGCTCACGTAAACTCTAGTCTGTCTAATTCAGTGTATACAATGGTCCGAAAGTCCTTGTTATTGGCCATGGGGAAGCCCAGATAAAGTGACAATGGAATCTAGCTCTGGTTCACATTAGCAGACTCTTTAAGCCTGGTCAGGACATCTAAATACATCATGCACAATTTTGCCTAAACATGGAACGTGTTCTCTTTGTAGAATTTAAGGTTTCTTAGCCTAACCTTGTTGTCATGGATATTTCTGAGATGTTCAATCAGGTTTAGGTCAGAACTTTCAGCTAGTCATTTCATTTTAAAAGGATCAATCACTGAAATAAAGTACTATGGAAAGTCAATGGCTATTGGTTTCCAAAATAGTTTAAACAATCTTCTTTTGGGTGCAACAGAAGAAATAAACACAAACAGGTTTGTGACAAGTGAAGGGTGAATAAACTATGTCAGCATGGTTATGTTTATTTTTGAATGAACTATCCCTTTAAATCTACTTTTTGCAGTGGGACAAAGTGCATTGTTCTGCATGAAAAGCAACAAATTGAAGATTACACACTGAAAACTGGAAGGATTGAATAAGTAAACTGTGTGAAAACTCGACTGGCTATAGCACACATTAGTATGCTTGCTTTAGGCTCGACTGTGGAAATGTTGCTAATATTACATGGTTGGGTCTCTAAACTGGGCAGAACATCTGAATGCATCATTTTAATGAGGTTTTTGAGTGCGCTATATTTTGCATAAGCATTCGGCAGAACTTGTTCTATTTGCTCCCATGGAAATGAAGGTTCTGACCCATTTCATGTGATGGAGGCAGGTTCCTCTCACTCCTTAGAGTGCTGCTGTATCTGGGACTGCTAACCAGGACGCTGCAGCCTGTCCTTTTCCAGCGAACCTCAAAGTGCTGCGCCATCATCACTGCCCTCAATTACACATAACTGTAATGCAGTCAACACTTCATATGCCTGTGTTCTCTCACACCGGCCATTGATACCAGGTTAGCGATAAACTGATTGTAATTATTATTTTTTTGGCTGATTCCTTTTTTTTTTTAATAGTTCTTTTGTAAGTGTGTTTAAGTTCTTTTGTAACCTGCTGATACAGATTTTTGCAGATTCACATTTGCTTGGTAGAAACAACTATGATTGCAGCATATACAAACAATAAAATTACTTATTATAATAGTTTTTTTTTTAGACACTATTCTGTGCCTGTATGACTAAAAATGTATTTTAAATTCTTAGTGCTGAATGAGAGGTGTAGTTTCAGGTTAGTAATCCGTTTAAATTCTTTTTTTTTTTAATTACATTAAGGTCTACTTAACATATTGTGATGATGATGATAATAATATTCTAATCTGTCAAAAATTATTTTGTAAGTGCTAGCCTGGCTGATCAAAATTTATTGATTTTGGCCACTGGCCAGGCGATTGATGCATTTCTAGTCAGTTTTCCATGGTGGATTGAGTTCCTGGATCTTATTATTATTAATTGGTGTCATTTCTTAATCGATCTCTGTACCATATTGACGTGTTAATCAAGAACTCAACTGAGATCTGTTTTAGTTCCTCTTTTCAGTTAGATTTTAGTTGATACTGTAATATAATTAAGTATCAGTGTTTGTAGAGGTCGAGTGATATTCTCTGAGAGGGGATGGAAGCTTTTGCTTTATGAAAGCCTGTTTACGTTGAAGCAGCTGCTTAGCTGGGAAATGAGATGCCAGCTTGGGCCTGGCACATGGGCTCTCTCTCCCACTCAGCTTTGATACCCAAGTAATGTGCAGTGTATGTGTGTGTATATACAGTGGAGATCAAAATCAGTGAACAACCTACAATTTTAATTTCAAGGTCACTGCTTAATCCTATTTGACGTAACAACAGTAGAGGAGCAGTTTATTATTTATATTTATTATTTATTTCATGAGTTATATTCTGAAGCACTGTCTAAAACGTGACAGAGGTATTTGAAAAAGAACACTGAATAAAATTAGAGGATATTTTAAGAGCCGTTTACATGGGAACATTCTCAACCAAACAGTTAATCTGTTTACATGACAGCAGACTTTTGGGTACTGAAAACATAGTTTTGAAAATGGGTTTCAAAGGGCAATACTTTAAAAACACCACCATTATCATTGCATATAAACTCATTTAGTGCTCTGTCATGACACTCTTTGATTGATGTTGACTAGTTGTCTTACACACAATGACCGTTCAGTAACCCAATGGGTCATTTCAGCAAAGCACTTTGAATTGTCACGTCGGTGCCAGCCAGTTAGATCAATACACTAGAGCAGATGCTAACCAATCATGTTCATACAAGACAATCATATTACTTTTTCCAGTGCATTGACGCTGACGCATTTTGTGAATGAACTTAAAGTTGCTGTACAAAAAAGTCCAGTATAACCAATTATGTTTTAGCACACTGGGTTTGCCTTGGTGGAAAACAAACTGAATTTCATATAGGTCTTGAAGGCTGTATGTGGCTGTGGCAAAAATGCAACCTTTTTAGCACAGTAGCTGTTTCCAAAACAAGACGCAGATTCAGACCTATAAAAATTCTCGAGGTGGATTATAAATATTACAAATTTAAACATTAACTAAGCAACTTGCGTTATAACACTGTCCTGACAACATGTGGTGCAACAAGATTCCAGCGACAAGCAATTTGTCTGTCTGCATCAGATGCAATATGACAGAAACAGTTAAATAACAGATTCATTCAAAAGTGCACAATAGTCCATTGGAGTCCAAATACATGGTCGAGTTCTTTAAAGTAACGCGCCACTTTTTTTTGTTTGCTAGAGTTTCTTGTTCTGACGTTAAGCTTAGCATAATGGATTGAACTGGGTTTGACCATTAGCGTTTCATTCAAAAAAAGGGTTTTGATCATTTTCCTATTTAAGCTGGAGTCTTCTGTAGTTACATTGTGTAATAAAGCCAATAGGAAAAGAAAAATGACCACTTTCTAAACCGGTATTGCTAGGAACTACACTCTCATTCTGACATAATAGTCAATGAACTCTGCTGCCGTACCATGACTGCACCAAGTGTAATGATATTACGAGGGCACCTTAAAACCATGGAAAGTAAAAACTGGAAAATCTTTCATTTTCGACTATATAGTTCTCATTTAGTTAATACGATTCTCAAGACTATACATAACTGTTCTATTAATCAGTAAAAATTTCGCCAATAAAAATGGTTTGACACAAATAGAAACTTGACTGCTGCAACTTAAATGTAACTGAATGCGCTTGCTCCAATCCGCTCATTTACTGAATGAACATTGCAATGCTGTGGATTATAATGAACTCATATTGATTTAGTTTTTATCTTTTTGGTTACATATTGCTTGTATTTACAATTAAACTGATTACCCCTTGGGAATCTCAGATTAATGATCGGTTTAACACTGCAGCTGGGATTACTCACTAGATCAGCGCTCAGCAGAAAGAATCTAAAGACAAGACTAACATTTGCGAGTAGCATGTTGTGTTTATGGACAGAAAACTGCTCTAGAGTTCATATTAGGGATGAAATGAGGTTTACTTTACTCTGATCTGAAGGGAAGCATTATGATCATTATTAATCTGAGCACAAAGGAAGGGGAATGAGGACTACAGCTCACATGGCAGAAAGAATGTTTATCATAAGTTCCTTTGGCAACGTTCAGTTCCTTCCCTGCATATATCGTCTAATCCAAGACAAAGAGCCCCCATCACACAGCAAAACAGGAAAAGAAGTTCCTTGAAGCTGAACACATTGAAATGTTCATAGTTGTGATCTAAATCTGGTTGAAAATCTCTGGAAAGTTCTTGGCCACAAAGTTATGTCTAAGAAACCCACTACAGTCACCAAACTGATTAAGATTATATGAGAAGAATAGATCAAGATCGTGTGAGACTAGTGATGTCCTGTGTCTGTAGATGTTATGTCATTCAAGGCAAGGGGCTGTACAATTCCTACAAACGTTTGACTGCTGTGCTATTTAGAAATGTTTGTTTTAATATACCACCATTACTATTTTCTTAATTTGATCACTGTTTTTGCTGAATTATATTGCAAAGCACTGTAATACTAGCATGGTATAAGCACAAAGTTCCTTCTACTTTTTCTAGCAACATTGAAATCATTCTCTAATTTGAGCATGTGTGAATTATACTAATATATATGCTAACATATAATTCACCAAAGTTATATATATTTCATATAATTCATGAACTGATTACTGTTTTTGGAACCAATTTGTTGTTTTGTACAACATGGCACACTGCAGTTAAAATGGTTCCAAACAAATCTAGGCCAAAACTTTTACATTGTGGCTTGAAATACAGAATAAAATGAAATCCTTGTTTGAGTTAATCAATTAACCCTTCGCAGCCGTTTGATTGACAGGCCATCTGGTCAGTCATAACGCAGATATTTTGTGCTTTTTACTGACAAACAGAACAGCTACTCTTATTAGGCATAGAGGAGAAACATTGGCGATTAACATGAAAAATGGTGAAGATGTGCTTGTGCTGGACTTACAACGCAGGTAGCAGGTACCCAGGAAGGGTGGGTAAATATTTAACATTTTCCTGAAACCTAGAGAATTGAATAAAATAAGTTTGTTTGCACGCTTCATCATCAAATGACGTTTTCAATTTCTAAATGGATGAACTGGGCAAATTGGGTTGGCTAAACTCTCCGTAGTGTATGAGTGTGAGTGAGTGTGTATGGATGTTTCCCAGAGATGGGTTGCAGCTGGAAGGGCATCCGAGGGTAATTTTCTATCCATAAAATAGCAAAAGAGGATTTGGACATGCCCTTCATGCTTTTGCGCCATGCGCTTTAGACTTTGCACCTAGATCGTTAATATAGAACCTGTAATGTGAATGAACTAACAAGATGACAGGTAAGGTGAGCCAATTTAAATTGCATAGCCTGAATACCCAGATATACAATCATAGATGGTGTTATTGTCTTGTTCAAGATGCCACCATTTTGCGTGTTTGTGAATTGTGTTAGGCAATCAATTTGTAACATTTAATTGTATTCAAATGACTTCCCACCGTTATACCTGTTGACTGTAGCTGCAATCTTTATTTTGTTAGCGTTTATGCTCACATCATAAATATTTCCCTCGTTTGCATGAGGCGGACATTCATATTTATGATGAAATCAATATATAATGTTTACAGAAATGATTCACGATTTCCCTGGGAAATGCACAAACTGATAGGGGAGCATGTGACTGATACTGAAAGCAGGTCGGACAGTGAGAGGAGCGTCATGGTTTTGCGAAGGGTTAAATACAGTGAATTACATACTGCTACCTATTTAAAGGTTTTTAATCTTATCATATTTATATATTTAAAGGGGTCATCAATTGAGAAATCAAATATTCCTTAGTTTGCTGACATATTGATTGCAATCATTGTAGATATACTTTATATTCTTTAAATTCCGCAATGAAGATTATTCATGGAAATGAAATATGCAAAGGTATTTCCCAGTTGACAAATGATTCAACTGTGTAATGACATGAACAAATTTGCATAGTGACTAATGTAATGAGTCACAAACACACAAGGAACAAACAAATATAAAGATGTTTAATTGCTACAGCGTTAATAGGCTGAAATATCTTTAGCATTTGAAGATTATGTTGTCTTCTGATTCGAGATCAGAATAATAGTGAATGTTTTACCCTCCTGTCTGATCAGGGCTTAACATAGTCCTGTTTTAGGACTAATCCAGGTTCATTTGGATCACTGACTCTCGTTCTAACTATTTTGTGTGAATAATCACCCAGCATTTTGTTGCTCAGTTTTATTTAGTCTTTTCAGTGCTTTCTAATTCTGTCCACAGTTTCGCTCGCTTCAGTGAGCACATTGAGTCCTGCACTCATTTGTTTGCCCTTTAGATTAACTTTTAATGTCTGCCATTTACTGTTGTAAGCATCGTTTGAACTCCCTTGCAGCAGGCAAAGGCATTTCTCAAAGCACCTCTGCCGTTTCATGTGCAAATTGAAGTGCGGTAACAATATTTGTAGTCAAAAAAAGGTAAGAACGCTATAGAAACATTTGAGGTTGAGTAAAATATCTGTACGTTTTCTTTTTTGGGTGAATTATCGAATGTCAATTTAAAACATTACAAATTACCATTAAAATTCAGATTATTTATTATTATTGTTATTAGTACTATTATTAATTTTTTTTTCATCCGTTTGAATAAGGATTTATTATTGGACTATTTTAGAAATGAATCTGGAAAGCGCTTCAGACTGTTTGATGGTATTGTTATTTGAATGAAAATAAATAATAATTAATCTAGTTAATAAATTTCTATTTAAGATAAATACAAGTATCTAGCAATATAGCTAGTGAAATATAATGTACAATAATTAAAGACTTAAGAAATTAGTTATTATTGAACAGTTATATGTTTTAGAATGTCTTGAAAATGTTCTTTGTTAAACAGCACATGGAGGATAATCGAAAAATCATAAATTCACAGGAGGGCTAATATTTTTGCCCTCAACTGTGTATATAATAAACATACTGTACACACACATACATACATACCAACTACGGCTGCACAATATATTGGTTTAGCATCGATATCACAATATGTGCATCCACAAGTCACATCGCAAAGATATGCAATGTTGAGACTGAATTACAGTTGACCAGGAGTTACAGAATTCTATTTAATCACTGTATTTGTATGATTTATGCAAAAAAGTAGTTCATTTTTGTCTTGTTTTTAGTCCAAATATCTACATTTCAAAGTGAAAATCTGATTATTTCACCTACCACACTGGTGGATAAATTAGCTTGTTTTAAGAGACATCTGTTAATTTACGTGCTCTAATAATTTTTTTTGGTATTTGGACTGGAAACAAGAATTGTGATTATTCAATTTCTGTACCTCGATACTGTTAGACTCCCCAGAAAATGATCAAATTCAATCTATCTTATGAAACAGTATTCATATACCGTTTTTCCAATATCGTGCAGCCCTCATAGATACATACATACACGCACACATACATGCGTCACCCAGCCAAATAATAGATTTTGCTTACTTAATTTTGGTCATGTTAATCAAACCATCATTTAGCTATGTCAAACATTATTAGCTGCTTACATTTTCCCTGATTCTGCATTATTATTCTTTTTTTTGTAGATGGTTTGCTTTGAGTAACTTGTTAAAGAGATTGTTCACTCAAAATTAAAAATTTACTCACTATTTATTTTCCCTCAAGTGGTTCCAAACATTTAAATTTCTTTTTTTATTATTATTATTATTGTTATTATTATTATTATTATTATTATTATTATTATTATTATTATTATTATTATTATTATTATTATTATTATTATTATTATTTGGGGGGGGTAAACTCTCCTTTAACACTAGGCTTCCTTTTATGATGCAAAATTATATTAATAAAACTACAAAGCAATTTATCCTCATGCATTATATTAGGATAATGCCGGATTTAAGCCCAGCTTGGGTTTGTATTTAGTTGGTCTCATTCTCAGTGGTTCTCATTAGATTCTTATAACTGTAATACAATTTGAGCAGATTAAAGGATGAGATATGGGGCAAAGGGTGAATGTCAGTTGTTGCTAGATAAGATATGGTTGCAGCCGGAAGTTAACGAAAATTATTTATATTATTTAAAAAAAATTCCCATTATTGTATTTTATTAACGTCTACGCCTACCCCAACCCTAAACCCAACTGTCACAGTAACGTAAAAACAGTAATTGTACTAAGTATTATTTATGTTATCTAGTAAATTACCCAATAAAATTTATTTTTTAACATCTACCCCAAGTGTGTCTCGCGTCTCCTTTTGAGTGAAGGTCCCGGCTGTTATATTGCCCTCTGGGGGTTGGCTGCAGTACAAGTTCTAAAGCCCGCCTCCTCATGTTAATGAACAAGACTTGAGTCCAAATAAAAAAATGAATTACACTTGCAATGAAATGTCCTGAAAGATGGTTTTGTTCAATTGAGGCACTGGCTATCATGCTGATAAAAATGCAGATCTTCATTTTTGTAAAGAGTATGTTTTCAGCCAATAATTTAATGCTACAAAAATGGGGCATGTCGTCGTGATTGACAGTTGTTATTGACAGTTTTTCTAAACAGACCGTCAGAGCTTCAGGAGGAGATTGAAGTGTTGTTATTCAAGTGCTGTGTTATTTTACCATGATAAAATGTGGTCAGCAGTAAACTATACTTTCTGACCTATGAGATCAGATTCGGTAAAGTGAGGGCTTTATCGGGCTTTATTATTAGTTTGCTTGTACACGCTTAGCCATGATGGGGAAAATACAGGTGATCGCTATCTAGCAGTAATTCTTTTTATGGGTCTAAAATAATAACTAGGAAGACAAAACTTATGTTAGCCGATCTCCACATTGATCTCCTGTAACGTGAACTTGAGTTAAAGGACTTCTCTGACATTTTGAGTTTCGGCAGGTTATTGAATTAATCTACTGAATTTGCTGTTATAAAAGTATAAATGTTTTAGAAACAGAATTTTATATAACAAATAGAACTGTAAACCGTAAATATTATTAACATACATCATGTATCGTTGGCTTTTTATTTGAAAACACTTAATAAACATTAAAATGAAGGTAAATTCTTATTTGCCAGATATTACGCCATGGAATAAACCAAATGAAAACATAGGCAAAAAATGATAAACAATATACAAGCGATGTTGCAGCAGCTGATAGGCCTATATCATATAGACATCAGTTGATGTATTAATATTGCTACATTTATTGTACAAATTGATAAGGATTATTATATATAGTGCAGGGATGGGATGTATAAATATCCTGTTGATATTTAGAAATCTTGCTGTGTTTATCTTTTCAACGCACGATTTTTCCCGCATTGCAAATAGCTGTCCATGGTGTGTATATTTTGGGTCCTGTTGATTGGTAATTAAACATAAAATCCTTTCTAAAATGTATGTGTTGTTTATATGTTATTGTTCATATTTTACAAGTGATATTTCTACCCCCATGATGACAATACCAATAACCTGTTATAAGAGAAATATTTTTGTGCTCATGTTAGTCTAACTCAGGCTAGAGTGTGTGAAAGATTGTTTATTTCTACAGTCCAACATATATTGTTTTTATTAAATTGTAACAGCTGACATCACGCAGTTTTGAATAAATCGTGTATTATTACATGTTTTTAAAAGTAAGTGGTTATATTTATATTAGCGAGCCTTTGTTATAGTGCATATACGGGCGGTCAAATGAGAAGCTCGGGAGGCGTGGTTGATTTTACATACAAGCGTTTGGTTGGAAGCCTGATTCTGCGGCTCCGCCTCTGGCTCCATCTGGTAGTCCGTTCTGCGCATGCCCAGGCTCCAAATTCAGCAGTCTTTTGCGACAGTTTGTACCCGTTATGAAGCGTCTTTCCTTCAAAGCGTTCAATGGGAAAAGGCGACGTTTAGGTGTGTTTTATTTGTCCATATTTGTCATTGGTCTACCCTAACCCTAAACCCAACCATCACAGTAATGTAAAAATATAAAATAATGTTGTGCAGTGTCCTTAAATGCTGCTATATTTATGTGCATATCAAACTTCTGGCCAGTCTTGTATCCTATATAGACTTTACAGTGTACGTATGTCATAATGCTGTCAAAAACAAATCCTAATACAAATCCTAATCCTAAAACATATATATATTTTTTATTTTGAGAGGTTTCCAGTCATTTATTGGTTCACCTAATTACCCCCTGTATTACATTCAATGCCAAACTACACAACTGTTGCCATGATGGTTTTTGTCCTTGCATGTAGCAGTATAGCAAGTTAGTTCTGTGGTCTGTCTAAACAGGCTTTTCAGCTGGGTGCAGGATTATTTCATGCGAGGTCTCTGGTGACAAGTCACAGTAATGGAGTTGATCTGAAGAGGTGCGAAAGGATGCTAGAGTGGGCAGTGGTTTAAGGATTTCAGTGAGGAAAGAGAGACGGGAAGAGGCAGGAAAAACGAGATTAGATCAGCTAGATCAGCTGTGTTGTGAACAGCAGAGGTGTGAGTAAGAGAGAGAGAGAGAGAGAGAGAGAGAGAGGCGAAGGGAGGGGGAAGCTGTACCATCTGAGCTGAATGTATAATCAGGCATCTGCCTCTGACATGTGAATGGTTACAGCTTTGGAGCGAGAGTGAGGGAGGGAGCGAGCGAGTGGACGCGTTAGCTGCAAGGGAGGGTGGGTGCGTGTGCGTGTGATCACGGAGTAATCTGCCTGCGGATGGATGGAGAGAGGAGAGATGGAGAGCCGATCGCTACTACGCGAAGCAGGCGGCAGGCACCTCAGCCCCCACCTCGACTGGGAGCGACGAGGACAAGCAGGTGGCATTGCTAACGTGACAGTCTTCCCACGGCACTCCACCACCTTCCCACCATCCTTCCACGCTAGAAGCACTGTAGCTCCTGTGGATTTTTTGCGCTCTGTACATAGATATTTGGCGTGATGCTGGATGTCAGTACATGGACTTGATTCCTGTAATTGCATGCTGGTGTTTTACTTTCCCTCCCTTTCTCTCTGTTTTTTTCCTACATGGGGTTTGTGATGTAATGGCTGCAGTTTTTGCAGGGAATCACTAGTCTTGTAAGTAGATCAATGCTACATACATGTTGATTGTCTTTTATTTATAATGTCATGCATATAAAGCTTGTTGTATTGCATTTGGGTATTGATTTCATATCATGCCATCATGCCAATT
The DNA here is from genome assembly GCF_903798145.1 of Danio aesculapii. Lineage (NCBI taxonomy): Eukaryota > Metazoa > Chordata > Actinopteri > Cypriniformes > Danionidae > Danio > Danio aesculapii. The sequence goes on along the minus strand of NC_079436.1, from coordinate 16,435,952 downwards.
TTTTGGCAGTGTAGCGTAGTATCACTAGTGTGTTGAATGTCTCAATTGCAGTAGCCTTTAGATTGTGTGACCTGTTCGAGTGTGGATAGTTGTCAGCTACATACAGCAGCCGTATTTGCTGTGCCTCGCCCCTTTTTTCCTCATTTCCCTCTCTTTTCCAATAATGAACTTTGGCCTCTGTTACAAGCTGTCTATGGCATTTCGTGAAAGGAGGGGCGAAGTTCCATACTCCTGATATCAGATTTAGTTAGTATAGTTATGCAAAAGGAATGTAACTGTGTGGTGGGTTGAAAGTCCACAACTTGTCATGTTTTGGAAGTTATCGAATCTGAACAGAACAAACAATATGGAGCCTTATATTTATTTTCAATCTGACGTTCCTTGAACTGAAGTCTTTCTTTAATAGTTTACCTGTGGATTTAGAAATGATTACAGAGGTTAGATTTAGTGCTGTTGCTAGTCAAGGCTGCCGTTCACCTCTGGCTTCAGTGTCGCTTCGGTCACGTGTTGTGACCCGAACGGTGGGTGACTACTTTCTTGTTAGTCTTTTATTGTGATTTATTTTTGTATGCCTAATGCTTTCTGTAGACAAACGTCTTGGTATGTGATAGTGAAGCTGAACTAGCTATCCAACACCACAGTAAAATTTAAAATGAAGGAATTGTTTGCTTCTTACAGCTGAGACAGCAGAAACTCTGAAGGTTAATTACTGAAGGTGTATTTTTGTGTGAGTTTGGATATTGTGAACTTTGGATATTGTTACTCTGAAAATTGTACAATTCTCAAGCACTTGGCAAAACAGATTATAGCTCATACTTCTGACCTGTCAAAATCCCACACACAAACGTAATGCTGTCCTCCCACACAGAGGGAACTATTTGTAGGAAATCGTCATGAATTTCAAGTTGTCTCTAACACAATGATTAATATTTAAATGTGCCTGTTTCTGTCTTCTACAGGCCTATTCCCAAGATGCCTACCTTAAGGGTCATGATGCATACAGTGGAAATGCTCGCCATATCCCTGAGCCACCCCCTATATGTTATCCTCGAGTAGACTGCAAGCCCCCGGGGATGGCCCAGACCACTGAGACATCAGCCCCGGGGGTTGTATCTTCCGATCTAGGATACCGTGTGGAGATACAAGTACCTCCCTCGCCTCCACCACCCATTCCTAAAACACAGACTGCAGTGTGTGTGTGCAATGAAAGTGTACGGACAGTGGTGGTACCTCCTGATGTTCACATGGGCCTTATGGTCCCAGGTCACAGAGGGGACTATGGTCTAGTAGGCCCAGATCCAATGCTGATCAGAGGCAGGCCTGGAACTGTGTCTGGTGGTCGTCCACCATATCTACACCCGCGCAAAGCTGACATGTTCCCGTCAGGTTACCATGGTGAACCTTATGCCATTCCACCCACACACTATGTGCCTGCTTCCTCAATCACCGCCCCTGCTACTCACCAGAACATTGACTGGCGGACTTACCAGACATACCGGGAATATATTGACAACAAAGGTATTCATGCTTACAGTCGAACTGTTCAAGAACGTTTAGACAGCCTGCGAGCTGCATCTCAAAGTACCCATGGTGGCCCTCACTGTGGACCCCAACCTGGCTGGGGCAATAAGTTACGACGCAGAAGTACGTCTCATGATCGGGCCTACCAGGGCCCTTCTGTGCTTCCTCCACGCAGCGCTTCGCAGGATAGGATGAGTGGGGCAGAGAGAGCACCTCACGCCAGGGACTGGCCTCCTCGTAGTGTGTCCTCAGATGGTATCTTGCGGAAGCCCCGTGCGCATTCATCAGACTATGTGGAACATGGTGAACTAGTTTCTGCTGCACCATGGGCAGCACCTGTGGATAGGCAGCTTTATAGCAGAGTAGACCAGAGGAGTCGTCCCAGTAGACAGTCTCTCCCTCCAAGGGCGGTGCTTTACCGCCCACCAACAGGGTATGGTATCAGCGTCAGGAGTAATGCTGGCTCCCATAAGCATAGCTCCAGAACGGATATCCCACCTACTGCTGGTTTTCCAGAGCGACCTCGCAATGGAATTAACCAAGCCAAAGAACCTCCTTCCAAAGACCAAAGTGGAAATCGAATTTCTAATTCTGCATCAAACCAATCAAGAACTAGGGCTGAAACCATGCAGAGCCCAGAATCTGGGAAAGATATTACTGTGGGATATAGGTCGGCATCTTACTCTGCTCCGCCTCTTCAGAGGCCCCAGGGTGGCGCATCAACTCAGAGGACAAGCTCGAGGGATGTCAAGGGCTTACCAGTAAATGGGTCTAGTCCTGTGGAGGGTGTAGTCCTCAGAGAGAAACCGCCAACAGGGAAGGGGACCCCACAACCGCTCCGCCACCCCTCGTACATCCTTGCAGTGAATGACACGGATGGGTCTGAGCCAACAGGGGGCAGTGTCTGCTGGTTACCCAATGATGCTCGCCGAGAGATGCGCATGCAGAGACTGGGGGAGCGGCTTGACTCCTCCTTCTGTTCCAGTAATCTGGACGAATCACTTGACTCCATTCCCTTCATCGGTAAGTGCACTCTTTGTAACCATAGCAACGCTAGCTCAGCAACAGGCTTGATCCAGCAGTAAGGATTGTTTCAGAGCTGCAGCAGATATTTTTATCAGTAATTGGCAATGCGTAGACAATAATGTTGATGTTTTTTTATAATCAATCTTTCTTCATGGACAATTGGGACCCTTTGTGCATTTTTGTATTAATAATGCTCCAGTGCCTTAAGCGATCACAAAGAGTAACCTTTTACAATCACAGTTTCTTATTTCGACCCCATGTGTCCAGACAGAGGAATACCTTTGTATGGCTTGTGTATAGATGAGTATGGGTGATTTTCGCAGGAGGTTAAAATCTAGGCCTGTAAGTGTGGCTGTTTGGGAGTGACTGCGGGAGAGTGAGAGTGACTGTACATGAGTCATGGTGTTGTTCTGGAAGGAGTTCAGGCTTTCCCTCATTCCCTAATGCCTGAGGATAGGTATGGACTAGCTGTGCTTGGTCACATTTCACCTTTGTGTTTTAACCGTTATTTATCCTTTAGTGTCTAAAATCTGTGTTGCTGATGCTTGTTAATACTGCTTACAAGAGAGAATATAAGAGCAGGAATAGGTTTGCAAAAAACTGAACTGAACTACATTGTTTCAATTTACTATGACCTTTTATATGAAGCTGCTTTGACACAATCTACATTGTATAAGCGCTATACAAATAAAGGTGAATAGAATAGAATAATAATAGGGAACATTACAGTACATATTAGGGAAATTAAAAAAACTAAATCTAAAAATTAAGTAATATAGAAATATATGAAGAGTTCAGATGCAAAACCCTTTAAATCCATCTGACCTCTTTTCTTGTAAATGAGCATTTTCTATCAGGCTCCTCTGATTAGGTTAAGAAGTTTCATTTCATAGATAATGAAAAGGTTATTAGCTAGTAAATAAAACAAGGTAGATTTTCTTTTGCGTCAAAACCGACTAAATCCACTTGTGCTTTATTTTGCAAAAACCTCTAAATCCACCTATTAAGACAAGACATTGTAATTAGTTGAAAATCACTAAAGATGCGATTAGAAATAATTTTACCAAACACAAAACACATTACACAAGCCACCTACAATACATAAATCTGTCAAGTAAGTGGCGGTTCATTCCACTGTGATAAACCAGGGAAAAAGCAGAAGGAAAATGAATGAATGAATGAAATCTGTCAAGTGCATTAATCAATAACATTAAAACTGACATAAATTAAATCTTAATAATCTGTTGTCATTTATGATATTTGGGATTTAGATTTAATGTATGTAGAACAATGTAAACATTGCAAACGTTGTAAACTAAGCTTGATAGATTCAAATAATGTAGTGTTAAAACATTGTGAAACATCAATATCTGTGTATTGTTCATTAATATAAAAAGCTTATCAGGCATATAGGTATTAGGAAGTAATATTAATAATGTAGTTTTATACATTATATTTATCTTTAAAAACAAATCTTAAATAAGCAAATAAAACACAAGGTAGGCCTACTGGGCTAAAAGGAAATGTGTCTCAGACAGTTTTAGAAGCTGTCATTAATTCAAGAAGCTGCTAATGTCCATAGCATGTTCTAACTAAACATTTAAAGATGTGTAAGTGATCACATGCAACACCCTTAACCTTTGCTCTCTTAGGAAAGAGAAATGGAGGAGATTGAAAGGTTCCGTGAAGTGCTTTGAAATGTGCATTTTTTATTCTGTTAAATGCTGTTTTAATTTCACGTCTGAAAAGTGAAGAGAGGATGGCACATAGAGTAACTCCTCCCCTTTAAAAAACAGCCAATAGCATTTTGTTTTATCACCGATCGGCCAGTGAGATTGGCTAAGCTAAAGCACATCAAATGCAAAGCAACTGTGAAGCTTCTTGGATGCGGGACATGACAGATACTAGAGATCATTTGATTGGTCAAGAGAAACTGACGTATGAGGTGATGTGGAAAAAAAAGGCTCATACTTTTTTTTAAGGGGGAATCTTTGGATGTTCAAATCAGGTTCATAACTTCTAATTGTGAATTTTGTCACTATTTTGATCACTCTAGCTTATAGATATACTTAAAACAAACATGCCGATACCAACATCAACATAAAATTGAACAAAAAAATTATTTTAATTATACAGGATCGTGTAGTGTCAAATGTGTTTTTTTTTTTTTTTTTTTTTTTTTTTTTTTTTTTTTTTTTTTTTTTTTTAATGCAGTGGCAGTTATAAAGCTTCAAGCATCAAAATTTGTACTCTGCACTCACATGATAAAAAAAAATCAGTACTCTTTATTGGTCACCCTAGCTCGCTAGTCGAACCAACTCCAAACTAACAATAGCACTAGCTCTGTCTAAGCTAGCATCTGCTACATGCTGATGGAAAAAGTGTTACAAGCTAAATATTCTCAAATTATATAGCTTCTGAACATCCCATTGCTGCTTTTTGTGAAAAAAAAAGGTAGTGTTTACATTGAGAGCAACTGAAAAGATGTTCGCTTCAGAAAAATATTAGGGTTGGGAGTCTATTTCATGGGCGTTGCAATGCTATTAATGTTAGTAGCTTTGCGAACCAGCATCGCCATTCAAACACAGAAAATTCAGTGTGTTTGCACAGCTCACAGTCATATATATATGTATATGTAGACCAGTGTTGCACAAACTCCTGCAGAGTTTAGTTCCAACCCCAATTAGACACACCTGGACCAGCTAATCAAGCTCTGTCTAGAAACTTCCAGGCAGGCGTGCTAAAGGAAGTGGGAGCTAAACTATGCAGGACACCAGTTTGGGCACCCCTGGAATAGACTGAAAATATAAATGAGAATAACTTCACAAAGATTACAAATTCGTATTTTCGTAAATTGGCAGGTTCTTGTAGTTTGTATAGATGCTGATTACGAGCAAGAATAATGTGTTCAGCATTGTGTTCTGCTGCTATTTTAAAAATGCAGGTCGTCATGTTGGTCACATTATTCCCAGCAGGGTTCTGTTGATTTTTATTTTTGGGAGTACATCTTGAGTGTGTGTATGCCGCTGAGCCTCAAAGCTCATCTCCACAGCATAGAGATGTATAGTTTAATTTAATGCACTTCTGGAATGCATATGGCTGATTCCAGCGTTATGGACATGACATTTGCAGTAAAAATTCAAAACATAAATTCACAGAGAAAGTATACATTAACATTATATTAAAACATCTGTTTTTATTTTCCAAAACAACTGACCACAGAGTTATGGAATCTAAAAATATCAACCTGTAAACATTTTTCATACTTTAAATGAGGAAAATAAACATGCGTTATGGATGTGACAAAGTCTGCGAGTTTACAGTATACAACATATTTTGTAGAAATTCTGTAAATTAAACTGCACAATCCAAAAGAACTAATGCCAATCAAAAGGATAAGAGCCGGCTTTTTTATAGAACAAAAATATTTGTTTTATTTTGACATTTTTGCATTTTTGAGGGAAAACATTTTTTATGGATGTGACACTTTTTCGTTATGGATGTGACAGATGTGAAATTGCCATTTGTGTGACTTTGGTAAATCAAATATAATAGTTTGAAAACATTGACAGATACATTTGACATTTTCTATGAATTTCCATGTTTTTGGTAGAATAAAATTTTTGAGACCTAATTTCATATTGCAAGTAATAAGGGAAAAAAAAGCTTGTGATAATTGGATGTTACACGTGTTTAACAAAAAAATTATTAGTGAAGTTCTCCATGAACAGAAAGAATCCATAGAAGTTAAAAATGAGTGCTAGATCCAGCCCTCATATTTTGTGTTTACCTCTGTTTTCCACTTGTGTATCGACATGTAATGTGTGTCAAAAGAGTCAGGATTTTTTGGTTAATTTTATCGGTTTTGTTAAAAGAGTATTGTCCTTCAGAATTGTACAAAATTTGGTACACCGCTTGTCGTTACATAGCCGTTACCAATGAAGGCAGATGTGGGAGAATTTATTTCTACTCACGCTTGAAAAAACTCTTTTTTGCAAAAGTAGAACTTGGTAAAAGCACTTGTTGAAATGAATAATTGACTACTGATAACATTAGTAATCTCATAATTCTAGATTAGGGCTGTACTGTACGATTGATTGAAATCGTATCGAAGTCGTGATTTGTACATGTGCGATTTCTAAATGGCCTTGCAGCATGATTTTCTCACAGAATGCTATTTGAACCAATCACAACGCAGTGTGCCTATACAGAGCGCAAGAAAAGGAGACCGAGATTAATGACAAATAGCCTGCATAAACAGAGATGATGAGTTCAGCACAGTAGGACTTGGTGCTAGGGCTGTGCGATATGGGAAATTATCTAATTGTGATTTATTTATTTTTTGACAGATATTGCAATTGCAATTTGATCGACGATTTAATTCAAGCTTCAAGCTGATTTTAATTTTAATCAAGCTTCAGCTCAATCAGTAAGTCGTGGCAACAATTTTGTGACCGCTTTTAAAAATTAGCTGTTTTTGTTCCGTGTCTGTGACTTTGAAACCAAAATATTGTTATATTATCAATACAGTTTTTCTTTGATATTAATTTGTCTATTAATGCTTCTGAAGCAGCAGACGCCATAATCCCACTTGTCAGCTCCTTCCTGTTTGTTTTATTTATTTTATTTTTTTATTGTGGGCGTAGTTTAGTTGCGCATTTCTGATTGGGCAGAACGAAAGTGTGCTCACACAATTGGCTAGTTATAAAGCCCCGGTCTGATTACTCTATTTCAGCACGATTTCCTTAATGTAGGGTGTCGTGGTGCCTCACAACACCATCACAGAAAGGCTAGCATGTTTAATTTTCTGAAGCATAGTGGACTGGTTTTAAAGATGTTATGCATTATTTTTGTTTACATATTTTATATAACTAATCGCAACGTTTCAAATTGCGATTCGATTTTGATTAATCGCACAGCCCTACTTGGTGCCCAAAAAAAGTCAACATCTGTGGTGTGGGATTACTTTGTATACAGGAAGGCTGATGTATCAAACCGGGTAATTTGTAAGACCTGGTAGTCACATATGATGTCTAAAAGTGTGTGAAAGTGCAAGGAGCATCGCTTCCCGCAACATTGTCTATGCGCTTAGCGCTCGCGTTCCTTTGTCGTTGCTAGGCGACCATCAACCATTTTTTCAGAGGATGTCAAACTAGCAAAACATTGCTGCAGCTCTTAATAAAGTTTTATTTATGAAGAAAATTCAAAAGCACTGGGTGTTTGGGTGCCTGGTGTTTGTCTGAGGTGCACCTGGAATAATATTTTAGTTTGTTTTTTTATAATATTATTGCTCTCATAATATTGTTGCTCTCTTCTAGAGACAATTTGTTACACCTTTACTTGGTGATTTTTATTTTTTTCCTTATGTTTGTTTTAAAGACATGTTACAGGTCTTTGATAAAGATCTAATTGTTTTCTTTTGAAAATATGTTTCAGATTCACACTATAGAACGTTGCTGTGTGTCAAAATCGGCATGAAAATCGAAATTGCAATATTTTTAAAGAAAATCGTGACGGGTACCTTTTAGGGTTAGGTCGATAGACGGTGCCATCATCCATCGCCGATGATGGATAGACATCATGATGCATCGCGATCCTCCGCCCCACCCCCATCACAGCGGCAACCCGCTCGCGAAAAACACACACTTAGGCCCTGTTTACAGTAATACGTCTTAGTTTAGTGTAACGTCCATACTGGCGTTTCATATAGCATTTCTGAACAACTCTTCATCCACACTATACCACTGAAAAGGCACATCTTGTGACCACACACACACACACACATACACACACTCTGGCATGCGCTTAAGCAGTATATGCGCGTGTCTGAGCTCCAGGCAGTCAGTATGGTGTGCTATGAGCACAAAACCGCAGAGAACAGTGCACGTCGGACAATTTATCAAGGATGTACCTCTGAATCACGTCTCACTATAGTTGTTAAACGTAATATTTAATTAATTGTGTCTCTATCTAACAACTGTTCAGTCTTTTGAATCTATCAGGTAACGTGTCACAGCATCAGTACACTGCTTCAATCTTTTGCTTTTACGCTTGTATTTAGTCATTTTAGTGAAAACTAAACTGTTGGTTGGTTGTTGTTGGTAGGTCAATGTTTTGATGTTTTTGACTCATTTGCATATGCTGTTGTGCTGGTGTCACTAAAGAAAGATGCATCTTTAATTAAGAATATCAACTAATTACTTAATTAATTAATTATTCGTAAAAAATTATAGATCATGGACATTTATCAAAATTTACATGTCTGTTAGGAAGCATTTGAGGCTGAGTGAACATTGAAAGAACATTGAAGAATGTCAGAAGTTTTTATTTTTTTTATTTTTATTTTTTTTTACTCAGCATTGAAATTCCCTTTCAACATTGTCCCTGTTCCTTACAGGTTGACATTCTGATCACTTGTAAACACTTTGCCTCTGTTGAATTTGAAAACTTTGCTCACTTGAGTGGTACAACAAATTACATTCAAATTACAGCAGCCAATGGAGTAGCAAGGCTCGAAACAATTCTAAGCTGCTTTGGTAAAAGCATCTGCTAAATGAATGCAGCAGAGTATGGCTAAGATTAAGATTGGAGCTAGACAATCTGTAGGCGATGCTTGAATACTGCGACTAGGCCTGAAGAGGGTTTTGCACACCTTCCCCTTGGCCCTGTTTGAGACGCTGGAGGACGCAGGAACTAGGGCAGTTGCTTTAATTTTAGCTGCTCCAGCCCTCTGGCAGCACAGAACAGCTTTGTACTCCAACCTTTTTTGGCTGAGACCTGCAGAAGAGCACAAGTTTTCGGTGCTCTCAAAAACAGGACAAATTATAAGATAAATAAAACTGTCCCCATTCCTAGAAAAAAAAGTTTATGCAGACTTTATGCATAAGACTATGCAACATATCCTTGACGTTGACAGCCATAATGAAAGATGCTTCTTTTTATGGTATTTTACTATGCAGAACAAAAAAAAAACTTTCTTTTAAGTATGAACGCCATCAAGCCAGTTCAAATGGGGGATTCACCTTGGGCTCTGAATGTTCTCAACATATTTGGGTCAGTCCACACTTGATAAGTCAGACAAAAATATGTTTTGTTCAAGCTCAGGCACTTAAACCATTATTTATTTACTGAATGAAAAAAAGATTAGCAGGATATAAATAAAAAGCTAAATTAATCCACTGCACGATGCATTGAGAAGATGTGAAACTGTCTGCTTGAAGTTAGTTTTGGTCTTTTGTTTTGATGAAAGAAATATGGGATAACTTGTGTATTTTTTTTTACTTTTGGATTATTCACGTTTACCCTGTTTACTATATCTGCAGATGAACCAGCTAGCCCTAGTGTAGATCACGATGGCAGCCATATTCCTGCGTCCGTTGTGATCTCCGGAGCTCAAGCTGTGCTTTCTGATAGCCCAAGCCCTTCCACGCCTAGTCCCCTCATGCGCCGGCAACTGTCCCATGACCAGGGTAACCAACTGTGTATAGATATCAGTTCATTTCAACATTTATTGACATTTGCGATAATTTTTTGAACATGTTGCTTTCATATCGTTGTGTACATGTATACAGAGTCTCTCAGAAATGCCATTCTGGAATCAGGAACCAAAACAGAACGCTCAAAATCATACGATGAAGGTCTAGACAACTACAGGGAGGAAGGTCGTGGGTAAGTGTCTTTTAAAACACTGTTATGTTCTAGATCACTAATATTGTCGTTACAAATGGTTGGCCTAACATAATTATTAATTTCCACAGACGATCCAGCAAGCCAAGTCTAAGGGTTTTCAGAAAGGTGAGAGATGCTGTTTTTCTCTCCAAAAGAGCAGATTTCTTTAAACCTGAATGTTCATCTCACATCTTCATGGGCCAGACAGCATCTGCCGCAATTTTTTGCTATTTTTACACAGAATTTTGTAAAGATCTGCAGTTTTATACACAAAACTTAACTTAGTAACTTTTAACTTATCAGTAGCTGTTTAACTTTTATTTACAGTTTACAATGCAAATACAATTAGATGCACTTGTTTGTTAATAAATCAAGTCTTTTGTATACTATATCTACTAAAGCAGTGGTGCTCAACCACCAGGACGCAGACCAATACCGGTTCGTGGATCTATATGTACTGGGCTAGACAAAAAATCATTAATTATTTCTGTTTATTTATTTTTATTTAAAAAAATCTTTTATTGTGAAAAATGACTGTATTCTGACCGCATAAATAAGTAAGAAACAGACGTCTTTGGAAAGTTTTTCTGATAAGGGGAAAAGGTCCAGTAAAGGACTCGCAAACTACCAAGGAATGGATCTGCAACCCATTTGTCAACAAATCGTGTGAACTCACCATGTCTGTGCAAGAAGATCAACTGCTGGAAACAACGTCTGTATATCGTGTCTTCTAGAGTTCGCGCAAGTTTGTTATTTCCAATGTGCGGATTGTTCGTGCAAGCGGTGTGACGAGCTTATATATTGTATATTTTTACAATACTTTGATGGGTGGGTTTAGAGTTGGTGTAGGGGTAGACCATAAACAAATACAATTTGTTGAGTAATTTAATCAATAACATTAATAATACTCTGTACAGCTACTGTTTTTACATTATTGTGACTGTTGGGTTTAGGGTTGGAGTTGGGGTAAATGTTAATAAAATACAACTAATGGGAAAATTAACTTCCAGCTGCAACCGTATCTGATTTAGCAACAACCTTTCCGCAACAACCCTTCCAGACGCTCCCAGTAGAATAAATGCTGCAAGCGCACCGCGAGTCACGTGACAAGAACTGACCAATCAGTTTCATACATTAAATGGAATATATACATTTTGGTAGACTAATTATCTCAGCTAAACACAGAATATCCAAACGCTGCAGTGCTTTGTCATTTTCTCCATAAATAAAACTATCATAGTGACAAGAAAAAAATATTTTTACATAATTGTTAAGCATTGATTACCTGCCCCCTGTCCATGGCAAAATTGTCAAGCGCTGACCGGTCCATGGTGATAAAAAGGTTGGGGACCACTGTGCTAAAGGACAGAAAATATTACTTTTCACACTGTATTGTAAATAAATCATATTAACATTTGCATATTAGCTAATGTTACTGAAATTAATATAAAAACTGAATAAATATTTATTTACACACATTAGCATGAGTAAATAAACATTCAATGAAAAATCAATGGATTTCTGCATGAGCAGATGTCGTGTGGGCTTACCTAATGCAGCTTGTTCTATATTAGTCACTTGTGAGGTTTCATTTCAGTTAGGATGCAGCCTTAGATGGGAGCTGCCAGTGACAGCGGTAGAGCGCAAGCAATTCAGCAGATTATGGAACAGAGCAAAATGATGGACATTTAGCCAGTTGACGCTAAAATTTCATATTTTTTCTGGTCTTATAGGCACTTGATGGTCATAAATCTGATGACTCCAGCTCTAGAAGAGACTCCTCCACTGAAATTTTTAGTGATTCCACCAAAGAGGGTTGGTTGCATTTCCGACAGCTCAACACAGAGAAGGGCAAGGTGGGAACAAAATGGTCTCTGTATGTTTTACTGCTCATTTCCTGTGGCACAAAATTCATACAAGATCAAATTATGTTTCATTAGTGATAGATTTACTGTGATTGTTTTAGATCATGACCGCTAATTGCATGTGATCCTGTTTTTTGTAGCGAGTTGGAGGCGGTATGCGGCCATGGAAACAGATGTATGCAGTGCTGCGGGGACATTCCCTCTACCTCTATAAGGACAAAAAGGAGGGGCTTGCTCACGTCAACTCTCAGCTGGAGGATGACCCTCAGTCCATCAGTATTAAGGCCTGCTTGATTGACATCTCGTACAGTGATACAAAGCGCAAAAATGTCTTGCGGCTAACGACTTCAGACTGCGAGTATCTATTTCAGGCAGAGGGCAGAGAAGACATGCTGTCCTGGATAAGAGTCATTCAAGAAAACAGCAACCTGGATGAGGAGGTATTTAGACAATTACAGATCACACTGCTTCTGAGTACAGCCCAAATTTTATCCTTGATGGAGGACCACAAAAAATGCGAGTGGTTAAGAAAATGAACAGGCATCTTTCTTTTTAGAGGCTAATCACCCCGAACACGCTTTTCAATTATAAAAACATGAGGTGCACCCACCACACTGCCTTGAGTGTGTAGTAGAGCAGTGCGTTGTGGTTTTTATGTTGCTAGGCTAGGCCGTATCAACCTATTTGATGCTGGAGTGCATGACGTCAGGCGCTTTTTTTTTTTTTTTTACTTTTACAACTTTTAAAAACATGTTCATGTGATCTGGGCTTTAGAGATTCATGTTAAGCACAATAGTCAGAAGTACAAAGCAAGGTGATAGTATAAATCCTACTTTTAAGCATAGTGCTGCAGATTTTTGATTACTTGAAAGATCAGACTCTTAATGGCTCCTCTGATTCATAGTTCCAAAATGCCAAACAAAACAGAACTCTTCTACTTTGCTTCTATAGAAAGTTGTTGAGCGTGTTAAGGCCCGTTTTTTTTTATTTTGACGTGCCACGTCAAAACATTCTCCACTAATCAGATTGGCACTTTTGTTCACGTGCACGAAGCTGCTTAAGTTTCAGTAAACAGCACTTGGAGGTGCCCAAGTGCAAAACTGTCAATGCGAGCGCACATTGAAGAAGATGCACAGAGGCGATATGAATGTGGAGCTGTTTATTGGTCTGGTGAACAATTATCATTTCTTCAGCGCTAGAGCTGGAGCTGCTACTTGAACCAGTAACTTTAACAACAAGCGTGTCAACTTCCTCTCTTCTTTTGTGTTACAATGGGGTGTCAGAAGCTTAAAATTGTGTAGCACCACCCTGTGCACCTGGGGCTTTCTGTTTTTTATTAAGCGCCATCTAATGTCAAGGAGTGATTTTTGCATAACCTTCTGCTTGACTCCAGTAAAAAATTTTGGCAAAAGTTTCAAGTGTTGACCTGTCCGCGGTGATAAAAAGTTTGAGGACCACTGATTTATATGACTGCAAAGGAATTAAATTTCTTTAATAGCATATAATAATATTAATAGTAATAGTATATATTAATAGTAATGGACTATTAAAGGCTACAAAAATGCATATAAATATTATTTATTGCTCTAAAGCTGGCAAAAATCGCTCTTTAGAGCAATTGCATTTATGTTATTTAAGTTGTGTTGAGCAAAACAATACAATGCAGTATTGATTGGATGAATGCATATTTTTTTTTTGCATAATTTATTTTCCAAAGCTATTTTTGAAGAAATAAAAAAATATTTTTGATTTGATCATTTAAACTCCATGTATAAAATATGATTACATAGGCTTTATAGGGGTAATAGGTAAACACTGTTGTTACTTTGTATGTTTCTCTTAGTGATTTCTTTATGAAATTTTCAGAGACCACAAAAATTGCTGCAAATTTTGAGAAAAGTCATAAAATCAAGTCATTTTAGAAACCAGAACTATTTCCTGCCAAGTCCCAGAGGCACTATTAAAAGAAACACACAAACACCAAGACCCTGACAACCTAACCCACCTCTCAAACAGGTGTAAACATGGGGAAGCCACTGACGAGTACAACTGACCATTTGGATGCCAAAACAGTTACCTGTTGCCATCTTTTTCTAATGAGCACTTTGTTATGGGCATACATTGGTTTTGAGAAAAACATAAGCAGAATCTGCCCTGTGGCTAATTACTGTAACTGCAAAAAAATGACAACCTGGCAAAGCTGGATTGGCTGGTGGCCAGCTGTCCTTCACTAGAGATTATCCTGCTGATATATGAGCTGTGACGTCAAAGTTAGCAGGCAGAGGAAAATCTATTTTATGGTGATAAGAGTGCTTTTAAAGGGCCTCGAAACCCCTGTTTCAGCAGGGTGTTTTCACACCTCTAGTTTGGAAAAAGTCAGGAAAGTGGGCGATTCCAGCTCTGTTTAGGGGGAGTGTCAGAGGAGGGAAAGAGGTAAGGTGCATAAAATTTTGCATTAAAATGGGAGTTTCGATTTGGGCACGTGCTGATTTTCACAGAGGCAAAACAAACACACAGACGCAGGGGAGAAAGACCGTGACTGTGTTTACATGGATATCAGTAATCGAATTATTTGACAAATTATTAAATGGTGCACTTTAACTGCAGTTCGGCACTTTCATTCAGGAATTTCATTCAGGAATTTCATTCAAGCTTGAATTTTTAATGCAGTGTTTGATATAACGCACGGCGAATGAGAGAAAAAACCTTCGCATTTCTCGGAAACTTAGATTGTACAGGTACAAACAGTCTTTGCAGCTATCATGCATATTAATGAAGTTGCACTGCATACACAATAGAGCATGCTGATTGGTTTGAACCAAGTCATTCTCATGAATGAATGCAGCACACTAAGAGACATCACAAAGTACTCCCAGGTACAGACAGCCACTCTCCACACTGGAATACACACAAGGATCTAATCGGCATGACGCAGCTTCAAAAATTTGTTTCAAACCGGAAGAACAAATTTGCTCGAAATGACACAAAAACAACCAATTTTCACTTTTTTGTGAAATATATGTGTCCTAATAGTGTTTTTAGCAGTGTGGGACACATATATGACTGTCAACCGCTTAAAAATGTGTTTTGGTGTTTCGTGACCCTTTAAAATCAGGCACCAATAAAGAACTCACTGTAAGCAATTAAATGTATTATGAAACTATATTAGTAAAAAAAAATAGCTTGAAATGTTTTTGTTTGTATGTTTGTTTCCTGTATACACAACTGTATGCACTTGTCGATATAGTTGAAGCATTTGTTTTAGTGGAAAATGGGGTGATGCTAACCCCTTAGTCTTTAACTCTCAGCAGAACAGTGTCTGATAGCAAAATTTAAAAAGTCATTTTGTTAGTGCACATTATCCTTCAGTTGAACAATTAATCAGTGCAATTTAATCCAAGGGGAAAAAAAACAACAACTTTCTACTAATCTTTAAAAACACCTACTATGAAAGTCAGTGGTTACTGGTTTCCATCTTCAAAATGTCTTTTTTGTGTTTAACAAAAGAAAAAAGCTTAAAAAGGGTGAATAAATGATAAAAGATTTTTCATTTTGGGTGAACTATCCCTTTAAGTCTGTGGTCCATGTCTGCCCCCAGAAAGCTGACTGTACAACCATCATAGTATTGCATAACTTTGTCAGTAGATTCTGGAGAAAAAAACATGTGAAGACCAGCTTGCAGTTAAGACAACAACGTGTCTTATGCTAAAATTAGTGTTGATATGTAAATGTTTAGGTGCGTGAGGATTATGGGTAGGCTTTGTGTTTATATGCTTTGTGTTTGGCAAAGAAACTGATTTTATTTAATGCTTATTAACATACAACATATTTAATGTATTGTATGTTACTGTACATGGAAGTTTGTGTTTTACCACAGTATTAATAATCCTTTGTCTTGTGTTTTCAGAATGCCGCAGTAACCAGCACTGATTTGATCAACAGAAAGCTCAAGGAATATATATCCATGAGGTAAATACATGTTATATACTCTAGGGACTAGCATATCAGTTCTGTGCCAAATCCTACTGAGCTTTCTGCACTGTGTGATGATCAGATGTAGTAATTTCACAGTGAAAGTGTAAATTATGTTTTATTTAAATTATTTACACTTTTACTATTAAATTACAGTAGTATTAGTTCTTTAAAATGTGTACTTTGTGGTGGAGATGGTACAATTGTATATTATGGGTATTATTTTTCTAGAGGTGTGAATCTACACTGGTCTCACGGTTCGGTTACGATTATCATGCTATCGATTCGGTTTAATGCTATATCTCAGTGCAAAGAAAACACACTTTTTGAATACATCAAACAAAACTGAAGTACATCCACAAAACAACATGAGCAAATAAACAAATGTAAATATTATCCCACTCACTTTTTGAGTGTTGTCGAGCGAGTTGTTAAACGTCTATGATTGGTCACGTGCTAAAAAAAGGGCTGCAATTGGCTCTAATGCGCTGTCGCTGTTCACCGATAAGTGACGCTGATAAACGGATGCGGTGATCACAGCTGATCCATGACAGATGCGATGGAGAAAAGTATCGATATAATGGCCCAGAGGAGAAGAAACGTCAGGCCAGCAGGTCAAACGAGCCACAATGAGAGAGAGAGGGAGAGAAATGGAGTTTATTTTTGACATTCCTATATTTTTCAAAGAACTTGATAAAAGAAGTTTACAATTTAAATCGCTCCACCAACTACAAGCGGCCATGCACCACCACCCACAGAATCGAGAAAGAGCTGTCAATCCTTTCCATGTCCGGGCCAGGTGAGGTTCCCCGTGTTGAGTCAAATTAAGCTGCAGGCTTAAAGTTTTCCTGTGCTATGAGTAAAAAAACAAATGCCTTACTAGCTTTTTTGGGACCGATTCTGTAATAGAATGACTCACTTCTGTTCTCTTTAAAAAGTCAAAATTATTATCCCTACTGTGAAAATTAATTATGTTTAAAATGCTTTTGCTGTTTAACCAGGGAAGATTTTTTTAACACATTTTTAAACATAATATGTTTTGTAACATATTATAATTTTTATAAGTAACTAGTCTTTGCCGTGATGGCAGTACATGTGTTTTAATAATTATTTTTCAAGAGACTAGTATTCAGCTTAAAGTGCGATTTAAACAGGATAATCAGGCAAGTCAATGGACAATGGTTTGTTCAAAATGTCTTTGAAAAATCTGTTTGTTCTGTCACCAATTAAAAAAACTATTCTTAAAAGGCCTAATAATTTTACCCTAACTATTATGGAAATTGCATTTATTTCAGCCAAACTAAAACATAATTCTTTCTCACAGAAAAAAAAACAAATATAGGAAGTACTGTCAAAATTTCTGTGCTCTGTTAAAAATAACCAGTGTTGGGAGAAATGCATTACAAGTAACGCGAGTTACGTAATATTACTTTTCGAAATAACGAGTAAAGTATCACATTAATTTTAAATGGCAAGTAATAATTAATAATTTGAGTTACTTTTAAAAAAATGTAATACAAGTTAGTTTTTAGTTTAGTTAATTCGCTTTAAACTGATAAATTGCTAAATTAAAGTGAATTCAAAACATTGTCACGTTGAATCCCGCACACAATGAGAGAATGCAGGAAGAGACAGAAATGAAGAGGGCAGGGTCGCGCATTTGAAATATTCTAGTTATTTTGAACACATGGAAGAAAAGGAAAAGAGGATTATCTGAATGGAAAGTGATTTTACTTCACTAATAAGACAAAAAGGACAGAAGTAGCAAACACATTGCTTTCAACTTTTATAAACCTGTATATACGGCAGAGCTCTGAATTTAGGAAGTTGTCTAAAGATAATATTATCCTACATAAATCTTCTACATTTTTGTGTTTTTATTAAAGGTAAATGAAGGTTATACAGTGTGTGTTGTTAACTGCAGAGCTCCTCTATTTAAAAAAAAAAAAGAACTCAGCTAGTTACTTTTCTGGGAAGTAACTCGGTATTGTAATGCATTACATTCAGAAGTAACTTTCCCCAACACTGAACATGACTTGGTAAATGTTTGAAAAATAAATGCATTTTCATAGAAGGGCTAACAATTTAGTCTTCAACAGTATATGTTGTCATGTGTTAGTTTGCTTTGTGTTCAGTGTCCAGTAATTAGTGTATTTTTGATAACAGTGCACCCAGCAGTAAGACAGAACCGTCACCCAAGACCTCACGGCAGTCTCTCAGCATTAGACAAACTCTGCTTGGTGGCAGCAGTAAGAGTCAGAGCCCCTACTCGCCCAGAACCGAACAGGACAGGAGTAAAGGTAAAACACAGCATTAGGAAATGACACTGAAACCCATCAATGTCAGTGAAATGTTTTTCTGATGTCAGCGTTGTGTGTTTCAGATGACTCTAGTCCTCCGAGAGATAAAGCTGCGTGGAGGAGAGGAATTCCAGGCTTGAAGAAGAAACCTCAAGATAAGAGGCCCGCTGCTGGCGTCACATTTGGAGTACGACTGGATAACTGTCCTCCTGCGCAAACCAATAAAGTAAGTGATTTCCACTGTCAAAAGGCATACCGTACCTTACCACTTTTTCGGCACCCTTTCTAAACGGTACCAAACACGAGAAAGGGTACCAAAAGGCGGAGCTAGACGCAGCTGAACGCTATTGGTTTACAGAGATACGTCATTCGCTTACGCAACAAGCCAGAATGAAAACAAAAAAAACGCCATGTTTAAAATACACGCACAGCCGAGAGATTACAGCGGAATTATATATACATATAATAACGAGCCATGGTCGATCCGGGCTCAAACAAACCTTGTCGTCATCTTGATAAACAGCCATAAAGCCATGAAGTAGAGCAGATTTACCCTGTGCCGCGTAGTTTTTTTTTATGAGGCAGTCTGAAGCGCGAGCGGTTTCGCTTGCCGCGCGTCTATATCTGAAATAACAAACTTCTTGAGCTGATGATAATAAAATGTGCTTGATTATTGACGTGCTTTTGAAACCCGATCCGGTCAGACACTGACAAACGCGAGAGTGAAGCGCAAAAAAACGAAGGAGAAGCCGGAAAAAAGGAGCACATTATTTTTCAGCAAACATGAACAAAATGCTGTGTATAACTAACTTATTATCTTCACCTTTTGGACTAATATGAATTAGAAATGATGGAATTACTATCTAACAGAGGCTACATGTGCTGCTGAAGATTACAGACACAGATGAGAGGTTTACACTGACTGTAGGCTATATTTTGTGTTTTCGAACCTAAATACGGACGAAATGTATGCTATGTGTAGTTCTTCTGTAGTTGGTAACATATTGGAGACTGTAAGGGGCTGTATATGTTTATATTTGTTCATTTATTTATTTATTTAATTAAATTAATTTAATTAAGTCATTGATCTGCAGTTATAATCAAATTGTTCATAGAAAAGTTAGTAATAAACATTATACAGAAGTATTTATGTGTGTAAAGCATCTGTTTTGTGAGAAGTGCTTCTCATATGATATGTGAGCGACCTGTACAGCTTTATTGTAGACATTACCTCGAGCGAAAATGACGTCGACTGAAAATTTCTGTCGTACACCACGCCCACCAAAAGGGTACCCTTGTTAGTGGAAACGCAAGCCAGATAAAGGTGACCTGTACCAAACCGAACCGAACCGTACCGTACCAGTCAGTGGAAACGAGCCATAAAAATGGAATTTGCTGTGGTAGGAGAAGCTGCATCAATCTTTTCCTTATTTAATAAATGACTTGCGCCTTAGAAGACCATGCCGACACGCAATGAACGCGTGGTGGCATTTGAAGGCGTAAGACGCGGAGCACAGATGCTCTTGACAGTTCTGAAGGTATTTAATGATTTATGATAACACTAATATGAATGACCAAAACAACATTTCAGATGCTTTACAGTGTGCTCAGCCTGCTGGTTTGGCCATTTACACAAATTTTTATCATCACATGATCTCTTATAACAAAATCACATGACTTTTTTAATGTGCACACTGGAATTTTTTCAGTAAAAGTGTTTCCATCGTAGTTTATGCGCATCTTTTCTTATCGAATAAAGTTTTCTACTCAGTTATGCACACACTGTATGTTTTTAACATATTACATTTTAATTTTCTAAATTAATCATATCCATAATCTGCATAAAAGAATCATTGCATTGTGACATTGTTAGGTTAGTTTAATTACAATTTATACTAAATAATAAATCTATATATTTTTTAATATAACATTAATGTGACCTAGGGTTGTTCAATTAATCGAAATTCAATTTTGATTTCAATTTTGGCCTCCAATGACCATGAAAAGAACATTAATTAAGAAAAAATGTGTGATATTCCAGCCCCAGCAGTCTGCATGCGTTTCTCTGAAAGCTTTCAGTTTCACGTGAAATCATGTAAGACTTCTCCAAACCGCGGTATACCTTGAAAATGGTTATCCAATGCCTAGGTGTCATATGTTAGCGGTTAGCACTTAAATGGTCAAATGTATGCACAAAAATTTCAAAACATGGCGCTTAATGATTTCTGGCATACAAGTATGTGCAAAGTCCATTTAAGGCAAGTCATTTCACTCGGGGGCCATTAGGGGTGTAATGAAATTACAAACCGAACCGAAATATCGCGATACACCAACCGCGATATACCAATCCCGAACCGAACCGTGGCTCCAAAACCGTGAACCGAACCGAACCATGCCTTTGGTGTGTCATTACACCTCTAGTGGCCGTCTTTGAAATGCCTCTCGGGCAGTATGCTTGGACATTCTGTTGGAATGGGGAAACATCAAACATCCCCGGAGAATCGTCAGTTTATAGCGATTGATGATTGGCTCCTGCTAGTAGGTGGGACTTCATTCGTCCTATTGATCATAGGCCTTTTTCACACTTCCTGATTCCGGTAAGCGAAACGGCGTATCACAACATCCGGTTCTAATGGAACCGAGTATGATAGAATGGCAGAGTCATCTCGTCGCTGTTATTGCAGCGTTCCCGGCTGCTCCAGCTTAAAAAAAAAGGACATCCTTACCTCAATTTCCACGAAAAGACAAAGGACAGAGGAAATCATGGGTGAAATTAATTAGACGGAATGAATGTCCTTCGTTTTAAGTTATATGCCAGAAGTACGCTCATGTGCAGTATGCACTTTAAAGCAAAGATCATTATGTTTTATTAAATATTGGTGGTCTTAGTTTTATTTTGATGTGAAATTATAATATAGACAAAATTCCACTTAAGTTATCTGCCTTCCACAAACAAGTGCTCCTATCAAGGTCATTAATATATGAGCATAATTTTTCCCCACATTGGAATAATAAGACAACTAATACAAATGCTATTTTTTTTTACAACAAAATTAATTTGGTTAGTCAAATTTATAATAAAGCTGGTATAATTTTTCTTACAATGAATTCCTTTCTCATTACAGTATTTCAATAACCCTGCAAGTTTTCAACTGTT
Organism: Danio aesculapii; assembly: GCF_903798145.1. NCBI lineage: Eukaryota > Metazoa > Chordata > Actinopteri > Cypriniformes > Danionidae > Danio > Danio aesculapii. The sequence continues at coordinate 16,414,443 of NC_079436.1, read as the reverse complement.
ATTGGTTCAGTTTTTTTTCAGAGACCCATATATTATTTAGTGGTATTAATCAAGACCATCGTCTTTTGATTTTACTAAATGTTATGTTGGCAAAACTTGTTTTACAGTAAACACCAAGAGTAATAATAGAGCTTTTCGAACTCTTTTCCAAAAATAAATCACTACTGTTCCTTATATAAAATTTTATTGGATGTCTTTATTAAAAGTGTGACTTGATTTGCTGAAAAAAAAGTGTGGCTGTTACCACAGAAATATCAGGTTAGAAACAAAATTAAAGAAATATCCTATAAACTTCTCCACAGAGTTTATCCAGCAAAACATTATTTACAAAAATTTTAAAGTGGAATTGATGTAAATTGTATTTTTGTAATGAATACGAGGAGACGGTTTTACACTTATTTTGGCATTGTACATACTCAGTCAAAAGGAAGAGGTGCAAAAAATTATTTTCAGTGTTCAAAACCTCTTTCATCATTGTGGGAAAATGTACTTTTTGGCTTTACTGTCTAATTTACCAATAAGCAAACAAATTTTAATGTATTGATCACTGAAATATGCTTGTATATTACCAGCATCAAAGACTCTTTAATCAAGGAAGCCTACCCACCTTAAAAAATTGTGAACTCTATAATGTATTTATTTAATTATTACATATGTACATTTTGTATATTTGTATTTTATTTATAATTATCCCCTGGCATGTTTATTTTTTGTGTTGTAAAATGTTATTTGCTGTTCTTTAAATAAATGATAAAAACATTCAAAGCAGATGAACAAAATGAACTGGAACATGAACTAACTTTAACCTGAAGATTCAGAAACACACCCTATACGCTACAGACGGACTGTTTTGAAGATATTTGCTTTAAAATTTAGTAATTACTGGAAAACTGAAGTGCTTTAATAGAATCTTATTCAAACACTGAACACAACAACAAATATCTTTATTTTTTCCGGCGAGTTGGAGCTAAATTATGTTTCCAGACTTGAGTAAACCTTACGAGCATTAAGCAACCTGTCATTATGGGGCTCCTTGTTCTTTCGCATTGACCGATAGCAACTCGCCTGTATCTGACCCTGAATACAAAGGAAGGAGGGGGGTTTGCACAGCTTACGTACAACTACTAACATAAAACTAATCCTGCTGGATGTTAAATAGTTATTTTTGCTAACAAATGGCTTGAGTTAGCAGATCTTATGCTGTTGGCTGCGCACCTTACTGTAACCTAACGTTGCGAACGCTTTGTATAAGACACATTTTCTGCACAAAATCCTTTTAAATGCTGATTTATTTAGGCTACGTCAGTTTTACACATTAACCAAGCAAACAACGTGTTCTTGTCCAAATTACGGCAAAGTTGACAGTGAAAATGTAATCCGATATCCTGAGGCTGTCATGTTTCTGCAGTTGTAAGCGAAACCGGAAACAGCGAAACATTGCTTCGGAGGGCGCTTCCTGTATTCAATTCCGCTCTGAAAAATGTCTATTACACTTTTCCCCATTTCAAACTGTACGAGTGACATATCTTGTGTAATCTAGTCTTTGTGTTTATTATGTGATGATGAAATGAACAAACAGTTGAGAATGAAAAGGCAAATTGCAAATGTATGGCTCTTAAAGACACAGTAGACCATTTGAATGTACAGTAGACCTTCCTCTAACTGTGTTTATCAGTATTAATCAAACGGCGAAAGCCAAGCACAAAATCACTCACTGCTCTTGATTGAAGGACTTTTGTAGCTTTAATAATACTCTAATCAAGTTTGAAGATGTTTACATCGCAGACTTTCAGGACCTTTTTGTTAGTTCGTTTTCACTTTGTTCCATTCTGCTTTGGTATTGAGAATTGGGAAATTTCATGATGTTTGAAATGCATAGGTGTAATAGCAACCTCATTCATAGGGTTAGAAAAATATATGTGTGTATATACTTTATATATTTATACTCCTTGCAAAGTCTGTTTTTTGAAGTTACTTTTATTCAATTAGCATGTTTGGTTTTTTCAACGGAAATGAGACCAGTGTCTCCCAAAATATACGACGATGTACAAGAGGCATGATTGTGGATAAAAATATTTCTCAGCTTTTATTTAACTTTGAACAAAAAGTGGCATGTCCAAAGTCTTCATACCCTTTACAAACTTTCACAGTCTATGGGAAAATCCAAAGTTCTATACCATTCCAAATAGTTCAAGATGTTCTAAAGCATCCTAATTATCGATTGGGAACAGCTGTTTTAATCAGCTCAACAGGTGAAAAATCGAATCTCTCTGCTGTTGGTTTGTGGACAGTCATGGCTAAGACAAAAAACAAATATCTATACCTTTTAATCATATTGCCCACTGATTAGCATGTTAAATGATCGTTATTATAACTTTGACCAAAATAATCAGGATTATTTTTTTCCCATAATTAAGCAGCCCTAACTAACGTAAAGGAGTGTTTGTGGAGTAAATAAACTTAATTGTCATAAGTGTCAATAATGTCGTCTTGTGTAATAATAAGTGATGCGTTTGTTTTGTTTTCTTAAAACAGAATAGAATTCCCTGTTTTTTATTTATCCATTATTTATTTATTATTTGAAGGTGACATTACCTTTTTTGGAGTTTTTTTTTTTTTTAGAAATGCGCTAATTGCCATCTGTGTTGTAGTTTGTGCCTTTGATCGTGGAGGTGTGTTGTAAGCTGGTGGAGGACAGAGGGCTGGAGTACACAGGCATTTACAGAGTACCTGGAAACAATGCTGCCATCTCGAGCATGCAGGAGGAATTAGACACTAAAGGCATGACAGACATCGATATCCAAGATGACGTGAGGAAACATCTTGCCTTGTGAGATGTCATAGGAGCTGTTGTACCATAAAGGCAGTCCTCATCTTTATGCTTTCATTTCTTTTAGCAGAAGTGGCGCGACCTCAATGTGATCAGCAGTTTGCTCAAGTCCTTTTTCAGGAAACTTCCCGAACCTCTGTTTACTAATGGTGAGAATTGTGTGTAGAATAGATGTCTCTTGGTTTACTACAAAACAGGGATACAACTGTGTAGTCTCTTTTACACAGAGTATTTTTTGTGAAAGGATTATGTTCTCCTCTGGTAGAGAAATGACTCCTCCTAGAGGACAATTTGAGTCATGGTCATAAACAACTAGTACATATATCGGAATTTTAAATAATGACTTAAAGAATGTAAGGATTTATTCCTTAAACACTTTATGAAGTATTAAAATGTAAACTTAGTGTTTAGATTTGTGTCAGAAGGAAGATTTCATTGCTATACTAATGTTTTGAGTTTAAAGATCTTGGTTATTAGATGTTAGGATTGTTCTAATCATGCTTATTTTGTTGTGGTCATAGAAAAATATTCCAACTTTATTGATGCCAATCGAATGGAGGACCCTGTTGAGCGGTTAAAAGCACTGAAGAGACTGGTATGGTTTATCTAAATGGTTCTTAAATACTTATATTTGCTAGATTGGGGAGCAAAGTCTTCCAATGAGCAATAGAATTCTCAACAGGTTTAAATCATATTTCCTGTGTTTTACCTCCTAGATTCATGAGTTACCAGACCATCATTATGAAACGCTCAAGTTTCTGTCTGGACATCTTAAAACAGTTTCTGAAAACTGCGAGAAAAACAAGGTATGAGTTTTTGGCTTGTTCATTTATCCTAAATGTATTCTACAAACATTCTACAAACAGTCACATGATATGAATTATTGAAAGCAAATCATCATTTTTTTGAAGGTTAAACATTAAATTATACAATTCATAAAGTGTGTTATAATTAAAAAAATTCTGTCATCATTTACCCATTTATCTTGTTTCAAACCTTTATGAGATTCTTCCGTGAAGAATGTTGGAACCCTGTAACCATTGGCATCCATAGTAGGAAAAATAAACACTATGAAAGTCAATGTTTACAGATTTTCAACATTCCTTAATATATTTAAATCTGGTTTGAAACAAGTTAAGTGAACTATCCCTTTTGCACTTCTGCTTAATTTCACCTGTCACAGCTTGTCTGAATTACCTGAGCGCACAGATGCAATGTTAGTAATTGCAGGAACATTTCAGAAGCTTTTCTTATGTTTAATTAGATGGAGCCACGTAACTTGGCCATTGTATTTGGCCCAACCCTTGTCAGAACCTCTGAGGACAACATGACGCACATGGTTACCCACATGCCTGACCAGTACAAGATCGTTGAGACTCTCATTCAGCAAGTAAGAACGTTTTTGTTTAATCTGTGTGTTAACCGATGCCAGACTTAGGTTGAAATTTGTGTGGTTTGCTTTTCCACAGTATGATTGGTTCTTCACAGAAGATGGAGATGAAGAGCCAACGGTGAGTCTAGGTCTTCTTGCCATTCTCTGAATGGATTTCTCAGCCCTTAAAGGGAAAGTTCACCCAAAAGTTGACTCATTATTTACTCTCTAAGTTGTTTCAAACATTTTTGAGTTTCTTGATTTTGTTGAACACTAATGAAGATATTTTGAAGAAAGCTGAGAAGCTTTAACCACTGACTTCCAAACAAATACTTTAGAAGTCAACGGTTTCCAGCTTTCTTCAAAATATCTTCATTAGTGTTCAACAGAAACTGCAGTAAATGATCACAGAGTTTTAATTTTTAGGTGAACTGTTGCTTCAACAAGCATCACCACGCTATCACTTTTCAAAACAATAGTGGATAACTCAATATATCACTGCCGCAAATATTGATGATCTACACATTTCCTTTATTTTTCATTTAATGTTATTTGTGTTGCTTAAAATCCTCTCACTGCATTTAATGGTGTTTATTAATTTAATGGTGTTTATTGATATATATGGCCACATCGACACACTCAGACAGATTATAATGTCTGCGATCCCAAGCAGATTTCCGACCTGATGCATAATTTCATTTTCACAGAAGAAAAGCTGCATTACAGGTACTTCTTTATACCAGGGTGTAAAGCAACTTACTTTAATAAGGCTTCGTGCAGCTTTGCATTTTATACAGAATTGATGAGAACTGCTTTAACTCTGTGCTTTAATAGTGTACAGTGCACAGGTTATACACTGCTCACTGTGCTCCATGTTTAAATGGCTGTGAATGCTGATCTTTTGAGTGAAATCCACTGCTACTAAATGCAAAATGGCTTTGTCTTTTAAAACTGAGTATAAAATAAACTCGGAATTAATAAACTAACTAATTCCACTGTATATTTTACGCTTCTTCAGTACAGTAACTGACCATAAATGTACAAGAAATTGACTTTAAAGGGCACCTATGATGAAAATCATCTTTTGTGAGCAGTTTGGACAGTACTGTGTGTAGGTATGGTGTGTCCACAGTCATATTGTGGTGATATTGAGACATCTAGTCACTTTTTAAAAAATTTCTGACATTAAAATAGGATCCAAATCCCTTCCATTTTGAGGCAGACCACAATGTGTGGTTCCTCCACCTACCGAATTTATTGACAGCCGCATATTTACATGTCTCTGTAGTAACCAGTATAATCATATCAACAATACAGGATGTGCACAAAGTGACTGATAATAAAAGATCTGTTCCACTCTCTGTGATCATCAGTCATCATCAAATGTAATCAAGAATGAGTTTTACTACTTTAAAACGTTTTTAAAACAGTGCATGTTTGTAATGAATTACAGAGATTTTACTGTCCTTAATCAGACAACAAATGTTATGTGAGATCTGCTTCCATCATGTCTGTCACTATGCTGGTTATCTGACGGAGTTGGGGATTGGGGCACACTCTGACAGGCACATGGGAATGGTGGGCGGGGAGAACTACCATTAAAGGCATTGTGTTTAGAGCAGAACATCCCAATATTCTAAAAGATATAATAAATAATCTGATGGATGTTTTGAGCTGAAACTTTACAGATACATTCTGAAGACACAAAAGACTTATCTTAAATCTTGAAAATGGGGTAAAATAGGTGCCCTTAAAGTTGTGATTTACTGGATAAACAGGATTGTATTGATTCAGTCTATTTAGGACAATGCAAACCCACCAAAGCTTTTGCATGGTGGTTGACGGTGCCACTTCTCACAAACACAAATTTTGCCTTGAAAACAGTGCTTCAATTTGGTAATAAAAAAAACATTGATTGTTGATTGAAAAGCCCATACATGCACACGCTTCAAATGGCACTGAACGATTTGTTCCCCATTTTGAATGCATATGAATTTCACCCGCTTCAATTGTTTGTGTTTGTCAGACCACTGTGGAGCAAGAGAGCACAGTTCAGTCTCAGCCTGTACCCAACATTGACCATCTCCTAACTAACATAGGCCGTACTGCTCCATCGCCGGGTGATGTCTCAGGTAATTTTGTCTTTTTTTTCCCTTCAAAAGTTCCTGGATGTTAGATACTGTAAATTAAATGTTGTTTAAAAGTTCAGTGTGTTCAAATGTTCGTGTATGTTTAGTTCACTTAGTATATTTCAGATGATTGTTAGACATTCATGCTTGCATTAAGATCTGTCAATGCTTAGAGCAAACGAAAAGCAAGCTTGTCTTGGTGCATATGTAAAAATGAACTATTTTAGCAATTTTGCACAGGTCAAACAGATTTGATAAACTTACTGAAAATTGGATAAAATAGTTCCTGTGTATGTGAAGCTTATGAATCAACCTTATTTATTTGGTTATTACTATTATTATTTTGTTTTACTTCAGTCATTGTTTTTTGACTGGTTGTCTTTATTTCAATGCTATGATTTCTTCCGAACTCTCCCTTTTGCTTTGGTTTGTATTGGTTTGATCCTCACTCATTGCCATCCCTCCCTAATGCTTTAGTCTCCGTTATGACTCCACTCCTCCTTTTCTTTCAGTTCTTTTCCCTCCTTACCTTTCTCTTGTGCTAACCCGGCATGTTCTTTCCCAAAAGAAATGGAAAAGTCAATGCTAAACCACCAAAGGTTTACACGTCTGACCCATCTTGTCTCTAGTGTTTTCTTCTCCCCTGTCCCTGTCCAGCACTGCTCACGCATTACCCAATCTTGACACAGGCCAAGTGGGCGGCGTCTATCACTCGGTGATGTCACTGATGGACTCTGTAATGTCTGTGATGGACAGCTGGGACTGTAGGAAGAAGGAGGAGTGTTGTCCCCAATGTAGCTGCCTAGTCTGCAGAAATCCCAGATTCTTATAAATTGAAAGCAAATCCGGGACAAACCCAGCAGAAAACAAAAGAAACAAAAAAAGAGTGTCAGAGAAGTTGATATTTGTCATCGTCGTGTTGCACGTTTCATATCTTATAAGACTATTATTAACAGAGAGGATACAGAGCTGTGATGGTGTAATGTGTCTGAAAAGCCTCTTTGCTGTCTCTCGTTGTCTCTGAAGCTGACCGCAAGGAGTTCTAGCATGGTATGGTCTCCAGGATTTCATGTGGCATACACCGTAACTGTCATTGATGATGTCTGAAGGGGTGTGGTGAGGGGCTGAGACGGCTTAAATGATTACGCACCATTCGAAAGCAGTAGTGTTTCTCCATGGAGAGTGAGCAAAGGGGCTTTTGAGTGGTCAAGAAGCCCACCTTAAGGACTCGCTTCCTCTTCGTAGCTGCTTTACCACCTTATAGCTTTGGCCCCTTTAGCCCCTTTCTGCCCTCCTGTCATATCTGACCCTTGTTGTCCCTTGTCATAGTCTCTCAGTGCTTTAAATCATTCTGCATCTCCATGTTTTGCACAGACGAGCGGAAAACGTTCAACAAAAATTATTGCACAAGTGACTGATTTCACCTGCTGCGTAATGGTGTGCACTGGCATTGATTGGAACTGAGCCATTTAACCTTCTATGAAACTTATCAGGTTACTTGGCAACAACCAATGGGAGTGCAGACTTTGGAGGTTGCATAATCCACCTCAGTTGAAATTCCTGTCAGTACAGTACAGTTATGTGGTGACCTTCACTGAATTTTAGATGTTGTATTAAAAAAAAAACACCCTAAGGGTGCTTTCACACTTGGTTCAATAACCTGGACCATACCCATGTTCGATTGCCACCTTCTCGGTTGGTTTGTGTTCACACTGTGTTTTTTCCTTCCAAACTTCTGTACGCTTGCACCATCGATCCGCTGTTGTGTGTACGGCTGTTGCTAAGTGACGGACACGAAAGCAAAGTGCCAAAATGGAAAGACATTTGCACATTGCGGTCGTTCTGCTTTTACTGAATCTTTTTGGACATACAGAAAGTGACTCGCGTCCATCTGCCAAAAAATATTAAAAACGTTCAAAACATAACGCAGTGTCTGCAGAAGCTGTTTTTTAAGGAGTCAAGCAGACATGATCACTGTGCTTGCCCTGGCTCAGTCCCACTTGTCACCAAGGTGCAAGTATGTAAGGGTGCTTTCACACTAGCAATTTTGGTCCACACCTGGGTAAGCATGGGCCAGTATAAGATTCTGGCGGTATGATAACCTTGGATAAAAAAAATCACGGTTTCACAGTATTGTGATTACTGCTCTAAAATATATTCTTTTTAAATGTCTGGGTAAAAAAACTAACACTTTTCCCCTTTTGAACACAATGTATTTTATTTTGAGAAACATTTTAAATATTTTGTAACAGTAAACATGTCAGGCTAAATGAATCGTTGACTTCTGATCTTCATTAGTTTTAAAAAAACAGATTCTTTAACTTTTTGAAACAGCATCTTTAGATATCTTTTCTGCTGGAGATACTGCTGTCTTAAAAAAAAAAAAAACGTATTTAAAAAATCTTACACATACCTTTGGAATGGTTTAGCAGAAAATTTTCTGAACAATGTTCTGAACTTTTTAAATATATTTCTGCTCTCTGTATTTTGGTTTTGGTAACAAAAGAAAAAGATTCAGTAAAAGCAGAATGACCATGATATGCGTACAGTTTGTCTTTATTTTGCCGTTTTGCTTGCATGGCTGTCACCTAGCAAGAGCTGTACAAAAACAGCAGCTCGATGACGCAAGCATACCGGAGTTTAGAATGAAAAAAGATGGTGTGAACACACACAAGCCAAGAAGGTGGCAGGAGGGGGGACAATCGAACTTGTGTTCGGGCCAGGCAATTGAACCTAGTGTGAAAGCACCCTAAGATTCTTTCAAAATTTGAACAATTTATTATAAAATGGGTAATGCGCACTTATGACAGCAAAATTACATAGTTTTGCATTTCACTAAGCCAATAATTAAAAACAAAATCATTACAATTAACATTTATATTTTCAAGGTTTGTCAATGTATGATACTTAGTGTATTAGTGAATCTCATAATGTAATTCAAACAACTTAGAAATTAGCATACTCTCACTGTGTCTACACCAGACGGAAGCAGAGCGAAGTGGCTAATGACAATAGAAAAAACTATAATCAGTAATTCAAATTTCTGACATTAAACTGATGCAGTGTTGCATTTGGACTGTATCCCAAGCACTCGTTGTCAAGGACAAATGGATTAAGAATGATTGAATCTTTACAACATGAACGACAAGTGTCACGTCTGGTGTAGACACTGTTCGATTTTTATCTTTGTGCAAATAGCACAAGCACCCTTGATTTTTCAACCTGGTCTCACCCCTTAATACATAGCTGTTAGGATGTCCATCCCTGCTTTGGTGATGTCTGAGTTGGGAAAGAATGCCTGTAGACATGTTCTGCTGGCTCTTTATGTGTTTGTCAGTGATTGGCGGTCTCACTGTGGACAGGCTGTCTGTCTGTGTGTATGTGTGCATGAGCTGCCTACTGTCTTAGTCCACACTGCCGGGTTCTTGTCATCACTCATTCCTCTTTCCTCCATTTCTCTCTGTGTAAAGTATGTCACCTTCATCTCTTGGACCTCTACATGACTCCACTGTTTGTGCTGTTTTCCGCTGATGTTGTGGTGAAGGATATTTATTTTTCAGTCTCTGGATCTTTGTCTCTGATGTATCACACATACAATGCCCACTTACCCTTTTCTCTCCCTGTTCCACTAGATTCAACCACCAGTGACTCTGCCAAATCCAAGGTAAGACCTTTATTGTGAGAAAAGGAGACTCAGTTCAGACCCAGAATTCAGATTCCAGTTCTTTGTGATGTTAGAATGATTACATTTAGGTGTAAACTTGTGTTTTTGCTTGGCTCTATTGTCATTTGATGTTTTATGATAATTTATGAAATACCTAAATAATATTTATGAAATACCTTTTGCAATGAAATAGCTGATATGGCAATAAACTCAAATCTCTCTCTGTAGCAGGGTTCTTGGGGAACTGGTAAGGACCAATATAGTAGAGAGCTGCTGCGTACTTCCATCTTTGCTAGCCGCAAACGCAAAAAGCCTAAGGACAAGCCTCAGCCAAGTAGCTCTGATGATGACCTGGATGCTAGTTTTTCCAAGAAAGATCTTCCCGTGCAAAATGATCCAAATTGGCCTGCTGATGACCAAACCGAAGATGCTGAGAGTGAAGTAGGACTCAATGACCAAAGGACTGAGGATGATGACCAGAGCCCAGGAGATAGCCTTGACCTCACCTCTAAAAACAAGCAGCTCATCTCCGAACATTTGCCCCAGCAAACATGTCCCTCACCTAAGATCAATACATCACCCAAACTTGATTATCACATGACTCGCCAAAGTTCCCTGTCCGATCATCCCTCCAACTATGATGATGGATGTGTTTCAGATCTGGGCACGCTTAACAGCACCAGTTCCCAAGCCTCCGCACCCAGATTAAGGCATGGTAGGACACCAGGCCACTGGATGGAAAGTGCAGGAATGGGCCTAGGGGCAGAAGTCTGCTCAATCACATCAGATTACTCCACCACCTCCTCCATGACCTTCCATACAGGAGTGGAGTCCATTGCTCTAAGTCCAGAGGTACAGTCTGTTGCTGAAAGCCGGGGGGACGATGCTGACGATGAAAGAAGTGAACTAATTAGTGAGGGACGACCCATGGAGACAGACAGTGAAAGCGACTTGTCTGTCTTTGCCGTTGGTCGAGATGGCGTGCCAGCTGAAGGTAGCAGCCAACTGGGGGGCAGTGTCACACCATTGCAAGATGTACCCAGTCTTATCCCCTCCCATCGAATCATTGCATGCGATACCCTTGCACGCAAGAGGGGGAGTCGGCAAAAGACAGACAGCGAGTCTTCAGCAGATGGAAGCCGCAGCGACAAGGAGTCCGGTCGAATCTCCCGAGTGCTGGAGGCAGTCAAAGGCCGGTCCACTGGCAGTCTGAGTTCTTCTTCTCGTAGTGAGTCTGAGCGAGCTGAACCCATGTGGCGAATTAAAATCACAGACCGGTTAAAGTGTCGACTGCGAACATCGGCTGATGACATGTTTGGAGTGGGTTCTCAGCGCACCAGGTCCCCTGAGACACGAAGTAAACGGAAAAGCAATATCCGCCGAAGGCACACCATGGGTGGTCAGCGGGACTTTGCAGAGTTGTCAGTAATTGGGGACTGGCAAAGAGTAGAGGGCAATGAGCTCTCAGCTATGGATCGTTTAAAGCCAAAGTGCAGTTCACAGGACTTCTCCATCAGAGACTGGATAGCTCGAGAACGACACCGTACCAGCAACCCTGAAGTTAGCCTGGATGTGCTGGATCTGCACCCTTCCCGATCACGGGACCTGTTATCCGTGGGGCCTTCGCACTCCTATTTGGGTCAGCACCTTAATGGAGATGTAGCGGTCGCTCAGAGCAAAAGCTTAAGTCTAGGCGCTGATGCTCACCCTCACAAACTCTCTGGTGCTCAAGTGGTCCGTTCTCGTTTCTACCAGTACCTGTGAAAGTGTGTGTGAGAGTATACTCGTGTATACGAGTACACTTTTTATGAGTGTTGACGTGTTTTATGGTACTTGAGTGCTTGTAAGCCATGTTGGCATCAGCGGTAGAATGTGATTCGAGTATTGTGATTGAAAGCATGCGTGTATGAGATCAGGAGAAAGTTGCTGTTGAGCGTTCTCTGATGGACTGATAGAAATGTTTTTAAAACATCCTGTGATATTTCCTTCTGTGAATGAAATTATGTACTGACCCAATGTTGTACAGCAAGCAGAGGCCTTCTGAAGCATTGCTGGAAAACTGGATGAGTTTGAATTCCAGTAATCATAGATTTTAGATTTGAGTATGTAGGTTGGGATGGCTGAAGCAGTCCAAATGGCTTGGAAGATAAATGCAAGTAACCAAGAAATAGGCTAAGAGTTTAGGTCAGTAGTCTGAAATCGTTTGATGTTGAGAAGACTTGATGAAAGTTTTGTTTTGTTGAAAATGTAAAGAGGCCCCCGATGTCGATCAATCCTCTAGTAACCAAAACAAGAAAGTATCTGCTTGTTATAATACTAAACAAACTGCCATGAAGTGTGTATATATTCCCCCTTCTGTGCTTTTTATCCGTTTATTCTGCCTGTGTTTGGACTGCTTTGCGTGCTGTGTTATGGAACAGTGTCTGTTTTGTTTTCCTTTTATAAGTGCAGTGCATGGCAGACACTCGGCACATAAATTTTTTTTATTACATAAGACAAAAAGGAATTCAAACAACCTCCCTCTTATGCGGTTTGTAGTGTACACATTGTTGTTTGTTGTACTACAACTACTGAGACATAATTACAGTCTCTGGCAAGCTGGAAAAAAAAAGGAATTGTTAAAGAACAAATCAGGTGTCTTTGGATCATGAAAGTGCCTCATATTGAATATTGGTCTTGGGTCATTGAAGGTGCACCATCATCTCAGATACATTAAGGTGTAAAAAAAGAAAAAAAAAAAGATTATTTAAACTCGCCTCATCCAGACTTCATTCATAGAAAAAATGAGGAACTTCCAGTCCTACAGCATTCCGCCTGGGTCTTAACGCTATTCTAATGCATCGTTTTAAGTTGTGCATTTGGTATTTTAACCAAACTTGAATTTTAAATATTCCTGTAAAATAAGTAACTTAAATGTACATATCTATTACTCATTTTAGCTGCTCCTCTTCCTCTGGTCATCTCCCTCGCATCGTTTTTTTCTTTTTTTTGTAAGTATTGGATGATAAAGAGGTGAGGTTTAAGGGACCTAGGGGAGTAAACCCGTGAGTGAACATGCTAATCATCTGGGGGTCTTCAATCTCCCGTGTGTGAACCAATGCTTCCCTAACTGTTTGTATCAAGCTGGGTCTGCTCTTGTGGTGGACGCACATTGTAAAACACTGGAAAATAAACCCTTTTTGTCTCATAAATTGTTGTTGTTGTTCATCATTAGGCCACAAGAGGGCAGACTGTGAGCATCACAAGAAACCAATAGCTTTCAAAATGCTTTATGTACAAGGTACACACAAGGAAGGACCAAAACAGTTGTAATTTACACATCAGTGCATCTGCTTACGAGACAGGATTTCACTTACGACAATAAATTCAGTGGAATCACATTGGAACATTCAAGCTGTCAAAAGTACACGTAAATAGATACATTAAAACAAAGGAAACCATCTTGTCACCATGCCAAATAATATAACAAGAAAATATATTCTATGCAAAAGCTCTTTTAACACCTTAACCACGTATGAATCAAAAACCAAAAAAACCTGCCCCAAGACACTAGTACTATGAGTTTTGTATTCACAGTTAATCTACTGTATTACTTTACAACTTAACTAATACACAGGACTGTGAAGAAAATGTTCTTGGCAGGATTGTGGCATGGTTAACATTACATGAAACTTTAGAACGCTTTTTATTTTATTTTAATCTGTCCATAAATTATTTGTCCTACCTCATGGACTGCCCGTCTTAAGCAGGTTTACTCCATTAAGGCACAGTGACTAAATGAATATCCAAAGACGTTTACAGCTGCACTCAAGTCGGAAATCAAAATTAAGACTCTGATTCGCAAATGATCTCATGCAGGCGTTGCTATGAATCATTTCAACAGCTGTTTGCTGTAGGACGTCTGATGCCCTCAAGCAGGAGTTTTAGATGAATGCTTTACACGTTTGTTCAGCTACAATGATTTTTTTTCCACATAAATTGCCACATTCAGCTGACACAAAATGGATTTATGAACATTTGTTGTGAATTAATTTAATACGAATAGGCCTGATGACTGACATTAATGGGTTCACTATAACATTTACACCCAAATAAAGCCCCTAAAATGTAATAATTGGATCTAAACTCACTGGAAAAATTTTGTACTGAGTTCAGTAATTTGCAGCTAAGAGTAATTCTGGCCAATCATTCAGACGTATATTGTGCTATCACCTCTTAAAGCTTTCTTTGCACAGTGCATGAATTACAGAACACGAGCTCAGTGCTTTGACCAGATAACAGCAGGCTCTCTCACACTGTACGCAATGGTTCATCATGTCTTTCTCTAAATCCAAACTCTTTCCTGAAGCCAATGAGCCAATCAGAGATAGGGGTGTGGTCCATGCGGAGGCTCGGGAGAAGTCCTCAGACTGAATATGAGAATGGATGAGTGTATAATGGAGGAAAGGAGTTTGCATATCGGGCTGTAAGCAGACATGTGCTGGGTGTTGATAGGAATTTAACCATCATCCTCGTTGTCCTGTTTCTCATCACTCTGGAGTATCTCTGGAGGTCTGAAACACTCAACAAAGAAGTTGACCAGTGATTGACTCAGATGCTGCTGCGAGTCTTTCGAATGAAGGAAATGGCCTTCATCTGGGTAGATCTGACAAAAGAAAAAAAAAAAAGTCACCAAAAATCTGTAACACTTTCAGGATTAGTTCTCACTATTAAGTAGTGGTTGACCCACACATAATTTGTGCATGCAGAAAAATAGGCTATGTATGTATGTGCATTGTGTGTATATATGAATAATTCTTTAACTACGGGCACTTTTATGTCCTTTGATCATATATCCTATATCTATCTATCTATATCTATCTATCTATCTATCTATCTATCTATCTATCTATCTATCTATCTGTCTGTCTGTCTGTCTGTCTGTCTGTCTGTCTATCTATCTATCTATTTTTTCTAATTCCTCTTTCTCTGTCAAACTAACAATAAAACCTACTTTTAAAAAATTTACTAGCTTTCTATTATATTTTTTTCATATTATTCAACCTCCTTTTAGGTGTCAAAATCACTGTTTTCGCCTTGTTGCACACCCAGAGTTTTAAAGGGCACATAGGTTACCCCCTTTTTTCATATTTAATATAAGTCTTTTGTGTCCCCAGAATGTGTCTGTAAAGTTTCAGCTCAAAACACCAATCAGATTATTTATTATAGCTGTTTGAAGTGTCTACATTATAGCTGGAAAAAAGGTTTTGCTGTTTTTTTTTTGTACTGGCCCTTTAGGGCTAGTCCTTCCCACCCACCGTTCCCACGTGCCTGTCAGCAATCGCCGCCCTTGGCTGCCTCATGAAGCAGATCTCACGTAACGTGTGTGAGGAATACTACAGTAAGAACTTTAACAATCAGTATTTGATAAATTTTTTTGTGGATTTGCAACAATGAGTCACACACAATGTCATTACAAATTTCACGCACACACACAGCAAGGACACAAACACATAGCGCAGACACATACACACACACACACACACACACACACACAGAGAGAGAGAGAGACACAGCGCGTAAAGCTTTGCACTCGTTTTGCACGCATATGTGTCATGATACTGGTAATATCCACTGCTGTATGGATATCTCTTATATGAATGTACAAAATAAACCTGATTTAACATCCACAAACCGCGATTGAAGCGTCTTCCTTCATAATTGTTCTGACACGTGGCCGTGCTGATTAAGTGCATCTGAAGTGAATCGCTGTAATTCATTACACACATGCTCTATTTTAAAACATTTTAAACTTGTAAAACTCACTCTTGATCACGTTTGATAATGATTAATGATCCTAGCGAACTGAACACACCTTTTATTCCTGGCTGCTTTGCGCTCGTCCTCTCTTGATATGATTATACACGTGACTACCGGACATGTTAATGTGCGCAGCTGTCAATCAATGTTGGTGGGCGGGGGGACCGCACTCCTAGTAAAGTTATGGTCCATCTGAAAACCGCTCCAATTGGTCCACCGTTTTTATGTTGTTAAATTTAAAAAAAAAAGGACTGGGTGTGTTTATTTCACCCCAATATGACAGTTTATACACTATACTTACACACATTTCTGTCCAAACAGCTTGAAAAGTAGATTTTTCACCATAGGTGCCCTTTAAACTTCAACATTGAAAATAACATTTTAAAATATTATTTATCTGGTAACTATTAATGTATCCTAATTAAGCAGTAACCCAGTGAAATAGGTTAAATATTTTATAGTTAATAATGTGAGACTATTATCAATATGATTTTTTATACAAAATATAGCTGTCGCACATTATCAGTGTCTTTCCATCACAACAATGAAATTTAGCTTTGAAAAGTTAGTGTGAAATATTGTTTAGGTGGTTTCTATGAAAATGAATAGTAACATTAGAGCACATGTACAAGATGGAGAAAATGTAAATTTTTTATCGACAACACGTGAAGAAAAATCGAGGTAAATATTGCTTGATGGGGTAATACATTTATTCTAGGTCATTTCAAAACATTCTGTACCTTCAAATGTGTTTTTAAAAACCAAACAAAATTAAGGTAAATAAGAGTATTTTGTATACATAAAATGTATACATATACGTGTACATACATACGGTTGAAGTCAGAATTATTTATTTTTTTATTTATTATTATTTATTTTTTCCTCAGTTTCTGTTTAACGGAGAGAAGATTTTTTTAACACATTTCTAAACATAATAGTTTTAATAACTCATTTATAGTTACTGATTTATTTTATCTTTGCCATGATGACAGTAAATAATATTTTACTAGATATTTTTCAAGACACTTCTATACAGCTTGTGTGACATTTTTAAAGTGACAACTTTAAAGTGACATTTAAAGGCTTAACTAGGTTAACTAGGCAGGCTAGAGTAATTAGGAAAGTTATTGTATAACGATGGTTTGTGCTGTAGACTATCGAGAAAAAAAAACTTGCTTAAAGGGGCTAATAATTTTGAACTTAAAATGTTTTTTTTTTTTTTTTAAAGTAAAACTGCTTTTATTCTAGCCGAAATAAAACAAATAAGACTTTCTCCAGGAGAAAAATATTATCAGACATACTGTGAAAATTTTCTTTGCTCTGTTAAACATCATTTGGGAATTATTAAAAAAATATATATATATTTTGACACTATATATATATATATATATATATATATAGACAGACAGATAGATAGATAGATAGATAGATAGATAGATAGATAGATAGATAGATAGATAGATAGATAGATAGATAGATAGATAGATAGATAGATAGATAGATAGATAGATAGATTATGTCTGGCCTTATTACCTGCCTGTTTATTGTCTGTTTATTTGTACTTATAAAGAGCATATTTTGCATGGTCTTATTCTACATCCTTAAACATAAAAATTTAAATTTAAAAATGCCTGAACATGACTGCTAAATAACTATTACAGTTTTTTTTTTTCAATTGCTTTGGCACATCTTTCAAAACAGACTTAACATTCTCTAAACTGGGAGTGCAAATCTTAAAACTGATTGCTGGAACCTCAGAACTTTATAGCATGTCTGCAAAATGTAGTTACCCAAATCATTTCATTCATGTTTCAAAACCTAGTTATCGTGTCAGTAATTTGGCCAAGGCCACCGGAATTTAAAGTGTGTTTGTCATTGTGTGAGCCACACTGCTCAAAATGATTAGTTGTTTTTTTTCCCCATGACAGTCGACCATGGTAATTGAGGTTTAAAAAAAATATGATACTTGTTGAGAAGAGTCAATAGTACGTAAATAAATGAACATTTGTATTTGTATATGTAAAGTGCAATCTTGTTTGTCCAATTGCTGTATTGTATAATTCATATTTCTTATGTCACAAATACACAAACAAAATACTACAAAACAGCATTATGAAAATTTATTCTTGGTGGACATCGTTACGTTTGTTGGTTAGGCCAGAGATTACAAGTCTTTCAACTGCCCTTCACAATCATGTTGCTGCAGTTCAGGATTGTAGAAGTTCTCCATTCTCAATAAAAAAAAATGTGATTGTGCTGTGGGAAATCTACATACATATGCTTCCAAACTTAAATAAATTATGCAAATTATATTGCAATTAGAGGTCATTCACCAGTTTAGCAGACATTATAAACAATGTCAATATCAGATATTTATGGTATAAACGTGTATACAAATGATTTATAACTGAATAAATGGTTTTGAGTGTGATGGCTTAAATAATTAAAAACTGAAAAAAGTTTGACAGTTTAAATGAGAATCGACTCATCAGTTTTAATCAACAAGTCATATGCAATTAGTTTTTATCCAAACTACAGACAATTGTACTTACTGTTTGCACACGTGTCAAAGCATTTGCAATTTGCTAAACCTTCCTGTCATGTTTGGGTCAAATCTGACCGATTTACAGCTTGTTTTCCATCTGATTGCCTCAAGGCCTTATGATATCCTCCACACTGTGCACTTGAACATATAAAAGTGAATATCACCTCTTTCAATGAATTTTGAGTGTTTTAATCAACCTTGTTACACTTGTGGTGTTCCCAGTCAAAAGTGACCACCCTAGGAAATGAATGGGTATCCAGGCTATATTCATTCATCAGACAGAAAACCTCCCCAACTCACTCACTCACTCACTCACTTCAGACTGAACAATGTCTTTTGCAGGTACACATCTCTTTTACGCACTTATGTGCTGATCATCCAGCCTGATCTCACAAGGAAACTTAACTATTTTAGGTTTTGTCAGTTTAGTGGCTAATTCATATGAGTTCAGTCGTACAAAAGTGTACGATTTTCAAAAGGAGGCATGGCACCTAAACCCACTTGTCATTGGGGATAAGCAAATTGTACAAAACTGTATGAATGAGATCATACAAATTCATATGGATTAGCTACTAAACCAATAAGTTATGAATTGCCATGAAAGTGTTGGATCCTCCAACATGAATCAACTTCCTGATAAAACAGTGTATCACAGACTAGGTGTCTGTCATGAGAATCCATCTATGTGTCTTTCTTTCTTTCCCTATTTTATTCTTTTTGTTTATTTATTTATTTATTTATTTATTTCTCTCTCTCTGGAAAGAAGCACAGAGAAGGAATCTTGTTCCCGTTCTTGCTTGCTTGCTTGCTCGCTCGTTAAAAAATGATCGAAGTATAATCAGTGCTAGTTCTGTGTCCATGCTCACTGTATATACCCTCAGTCACTATTCCCTATATTAGTACACTTGAACGACTGAAAATTCGATCACTCAGAACACAGGAAAGGATAGCATTTTGTTTGTACTTTGCTGGTTGATAATTCATTCAGATCTTTGGTCAGACCCTGTGATAGTTATTAACCAAACTAATATTGGATTTTTTTTTTAATGCGTGTGCGTGTAAAACAACATAATTTGCACAAAAAAATATGGTATTCTTCTCTAAAGAATTTGTTACCACCCCATTTAGAGCATTATTATGGGCGTTTTACGTTATAACTAACGTGGTTCAAACGATGGATCAGCGACAGAGAAACTAGTTCTTTCTTTCTAGCAGGAGTCTAGAGTCTAGCAGGAGCACTTTTACCTTAGCTTAGCAACAATTATTTTATTATATTATTTATCTTTTATTCTGTTATCTTTTATTATGGAATTATCCTGCTCAAAAATGACCAAAGTATAATTAGTGCTAGTTCTGTGTCCATGCTCACTGTATATACCCTCAGTCACTATTCCCTATATTAGTACACTTGAAGGACTGAAAATTCGATCACTCAGAACACAGGAAAGGATAGCATTTTGTTTGTGCTTTGCTGGTTGATAATTTATTCAGATGGATTAAAATGTAAATTTCTTTGGACAGACCCTGTGATAGTTACTTTAGTGAGCTGTCTATTAGTAATGAAACAAAGTATTTTGATTTCTGTCATCTATTGTAAATTTTGTAATGTATTTTCAACTCCTATTTTTATTTTCATTGCAGGTATTTTATGTCTAATTCTGTAAATTCATGTTAAACAATACTTTGAGACATTGTTCTCTGCTAAAGAATGTTGAATAAAAATTTGGTGGCGAAAAATTATTTTTGTGCTTATATAAGAGCAGTTAAAACAGACCAGTCAATTTTGACCAGGAACACTAAAGTAAGGGGCAGAATGTGAACACGACAGGAGGGTTAAATCAAAAAGAAATGCCAGTCTGAAGTGAAAAATGATCTAATAGTTCAGAGATATAAACTTAATGTTTTGAAAAATAAAAATTCCAATGGAGAATTGAGCCAAAGCAATTGAGAAAAACTATAATAAGCAGCAAATTAGTAGTTTGCTGCAATTAACGTTTTGCTAATTTGCTAATTGTACCACAAAATAAAGTTTGACCAAAAAACCTAATATATATCTGTCTAACACTCTCAAATACTACCCATTTTTCTAGCTATATGACTGGATTTTAGCATATCTTAGCTTTGTGGTTGCTAACATGTCACATGGTTTTAGCACATTATGCTATGTTTAGGTATCTGCAATTTCTTGACATGCTATGCAGTTGCTAGGTGTCTGAAAGATTTTTAATGTTGCTATACAGTCGCTAGGTGTCCAAGTACAGTAGTTTTAAAGCATGTAGTTGCTAGGCTTAAGCAATATATTCAGTGTGGGTTTTAGCATCTTTTAGTCATGTAGTTGTTAGCATGTCAAATGGTGTTTAGTGTTCTCTTATACTTTTGAGAAGGTTCCGCATGTTGTTATGCCATGTCTAGTCTTTTGTAGATGCACTTACTAGATGTCTGGGTGATTTTTTAAAAATGTTATTGTATGCTGCTACAGTAGGTGTTTTCAGGGTGTCTTTCAGCATATATATTCTTAAGCAATTATACTGTTGCTTGGCGTCTTGAGTGTTTGTAACAAGTTGCTAAGCAGCAACTCTTTTTAGCATGTTTTGCTTATGCTAGGCTTCATGTTTTAGCTATGCATTTGCTAATGTTTGAAGTGGTTTTTAGCATTTTGTTACTGTTAAGTTGGTTTAGCATATTGGTATGCCAAGTCTAGGTATCTGTTTGCTTAACATGTTGCTATATAGCTGCTAGATATCTTGGTGATTGATTTTTAATGTTGCTGTACTGTCACTTATATGTTTAAGTGGTTAATTAGCATGTAGTTGCTAGGGTGTCTTTCAGTAATATTTTCAACATTGAGTGTTTTTTTAGCAAGTTGCTAAGCAGGTCCTATGGTGTCTGAGTTGTTTTAGCATTTTGCTGTGTAATTTGTATTTTTTTACTATGTGGTTGCTAGGGTGTCTTGATTCTTTTAAAGTGTCTGAGCACAATAAAGGTTTAGCATGTTGATCTTTAGTTGCTACATCGTCTGAGTGGTTTTTAACAGTGTTTTGCTGTTGCAAGGCAATTCCTAAGCTTCTGATTGTTTTTGTTTTTTTTTTCAGAATGATGCTATGCAGTTGCTAGAAATAGCTATTCTGTCTGTGTATTCTGTGTTTGATGTAGTAGGCTAATACTGTGAGTAGGTAGTTCAAAACCATTATTATAGTGATTTTTGTAAACAAAATACGTCAATAGCTGTGATCAGTGTGTGCGATCAGCTCTTACCTGTAATGTATAATTAGCCTTCTCATTTATCAAATGGTTGATAAATTTGGCCGTGTGCTGAAAATGGACTTTCTCTACATGAATGGAAAGAAATGTTACACACAATCCAATCTCAGTAAAAATAGTTTTAAGAGATTATGTTTAGGAAATAAACAGGTCAAGTTTAAGTTTACCATCAGCTGTAGGGTGAATTATCATGAGTTTCTTGTCTCTCAGTTGCTCCATGCGGTCTGTTAAACGTGCCATCTGAAAAAAAGAAAATAAACTCAAATACTGTATATATACACTACCTGACAAAAGTCTTGTCGCATATCCAAGTTTTAGGAATGACAAATAATAACTTGACTTCTAGTTGAACATTTGGTATCAGAAGTGGCTTACATGAAAGACAAAGATGTCTTATTTAATTAGGAGAGTAAGGTTTGACTTTGCTGAGACAATAGTCTTGTCACTTAACAGAAATAATGTACATTATAAAATATAAAGTCATGGTGCAGTGGAAAAAGAATCAATATTGTGTATGACTCTCATGAGCTTGGATGACGCATCCATACATCTCTGCAATGACTCCAATAACATTTATAATGTAATCTGGATTGGCAAAGAAAGCGTTCTTGCAGCACTCCCAGAGTTCATCAAGATTCTTTGGATTCATCTTCAATGCCTCCTCCATCTTACCCCAGACATACTCAGTAATCTTCATGTCTGGTTCATGTCTGTTCATGTCTGAATCCTGGAGCACCTTGACCTTCTTTGCTTTCAGGAACTTTGATGTGGAGGCTAAAGTATGAGAAAAAGTGCTATTCTGCTGAAGAATTTGCCCTCTCCTGTGGTTTGTAATGAAATAGGCAGCACAAATGTCTTGATTCCTCGGGCTGTTGATGTTGCCATCCACTCTGCAGATCTCTTGCACGCCCCCATACTGAATGTGACCCCAAATCATGATTTTCCCTTTACCAAACTTTACTGATTTCTGTAAGAATCTTGGGACCATGAGGGTTCCAATAGGTCTCCTGCAGTATTTGTGATGATTGGGATGCAGTTCAACAGATGATTCATCTGAAAAATCTACCTTCTGCCACTTTTCCAAACGATCAACTAGAACTTGATCAACTTGCTCTTACAATTGGGATCCACGTCAAGACTATTGTCAAGGAGTGTATTTTCTTTTTACCTGGCCTTTAAACATACTCTGTGGGTTTACTTTACCTCATACTCTCTCTTGTTGGTCTGCGGCAATCCTAAGTAGCGTTCAGAAAATGCAGAAGCTGTGGAACAGACATTTATAGGTAAAACTGAAATAAGCCTGTCTGCTTTATTTAAGTAAATGAATGTGTGATCAAACACTGTATATGACAAAATACCGTATATAGAGAAATCAGTGATGGGGGAGACGGCAGTACCACACTTGATTTTGATTTTCGACAGGTTCGGAGATTCGTCCAAGTGTAAAAGTCGACTGGCCAGATACCCTCCATATGCCTGAAGCAGACAAAATATGTAAGTGACCATGCATGAATGTAAATAAGGCAAAATAATACAGCTAGTTTTGGGTAAGTTACTTTAAAAAAGTATTTAAGTATTCATTACCAGGCCCACACAGAATCTGCGCGTGCAGAAAATCACAGATTTCCACAGAGTTTTAGCCCATCGTTGTATAAATGTGTGTAAATTTATATTTATTCAGTTTTTAAATTAATTTAATATTACTGTGATCTAATAATAGTAATATTACAATGCTCATATGATTTATGTACAATACAGTTTGTAAAGTAATTTTTTTCTGTCTTTTAGTAGATATATTATTTGAGCGACTTGCTTTGTTTATTAATTAAGTGGACCTAATTGGATTTGCATTGTACACATTAAATAAAAGTTAAAAATTTATTATTTTTTTATAATGTATATATATATATATATATATATATATATATATATAAACATAAACAATACAAGATACAGATTTCAAATAAATATTTGTGCTGAATTAATGTTACTGTGCTGTAAAACTGTATGCACAGCCATCACAGCAATCTGTCAAAAGCTCTATTTATTGTTTAAAAAGTTTATACAACATGAAAATGTGATATGTAAATCATATTTATGGTAATATATGCTAATTACATAATATGACATACAAGTTCATTCATTTTCTTTCAACTTAGTCTCTTATTTATCAGGGGTCGCAACAGTTTAATAAACCACCAGCAAATGTTTTACACAGCAGATGCCCCCAGTACTAGGAAACACCCATACACACTCACACACTATGGCCAATTTAGTTTTTTCAATTCACTTATAGCGCATATCTTTGGACTGTAGGGGAAACTGGAAGAGACCATGGAGGAAACCCACGTGAACACAGGGAGAACATGCAAACTCCACACAGAAACTGAACAACTGACCCAGCTGGGACTCGAACCAGCAACCTTCTTGCTGTAAGGTGACAGTGCTAACCACTGAGCCACCGTGTGCTCCATAAGTTCCTGTAAATAAAGATTATCCTACTCAACTGGTCAACTCACCTTTCCATAAACTCCAATTCTGGAGTTGTCGATGTACGTCATCTGAGACATAATTCTGTAGAGAATCATAGAGGACGAGATGTAAAGGTCGCGCTCAGTATAATCACAGCTTTATTGTTTGCTGATGGAGATGGTCTGACCTGAGAGCTTCCAGGTGGTCTCTCTCCTCAAACTCCCCCAGTTTCTTCTTGACGCGGTGGAGGAGGTTTGTGCCCTGAAAGCCACTGCCGCGGCCATCCAGACGCACGACTATGGTGTTGAAGGAGCTGACCAGCACAGTGCTCCAGTCCACCTGGAACTGTTCTGTTACCATCTGACCACCAGGGGTGCCATCCCTATCAAAGTCAATAAAAATCAGGAAGATAAATTTTTTATTTTTGTGTTGGGATCGCTGTGTGTATCATGAGGTGCATGTGTGTGTGTGAATCACTTACACCAGCAGCAGTAAGGGGTAATGAGAGGTTGCCACAAACACCGCGGGCTTCAGAATCTGCATGCTCAGAACTGTGCACATCAAGGGTAAAGTTACAATGACCATCACTCAAAGCTCACTGTAAGTGTGATGCAATATCCTTACTGTAATCATCAATGTTGACATTTCTGTACTCCACTATGGGCATCTGTGTGTTGTTCACTGTGACGTTCAACAGCTCATTGGTCTCCACATCCAGTATCTCTAAAAGAGAAAAGGTTTAAATCATCATAAGTCATAAGTCTAGTCTTCGGTGTTAGATGATCCTTCAGAAATCATTAATGTGATGTTTTCCCTTATGTATGAATACTGCTAGTGTTACTGTACAGACATTGTCTTCTTTTTGTCAACAAATAAATTACAACCTATTACTATCTTAGAAAGTGATTCTGGGTGTTTTATTATTATAATTACTCAATAGAACTCGGGGACGACATTGTGGCTCAGTGGTTAAAACTGTCACCTCAAAGAAAGAGGATTACTTGTTCAAGTCCCAGCTGGGTCAGTGGGCATTTCTGTGTGGAGTTTGCATGTTCTCCCCGTGTTCGTGTGGGTGCTCTGGTTTCCCCCCACAGTCCACAGACATGCAGTATAGGTGAACTGATTGTGTATGGATGTTTCCCTGTACTGGGTCTAAGCGTGAATCTGGTGTAGAGAAATGATTTGGCTCATAAGCTCTACACTGTTGATGAATGTTCCTGACTGCTTAAAGCAGTTTTGGAGGAAAAGACCATGAGCTGAGCGGCAGTTAGACTTGGTCAACAGCAGCTTTGAAAGATTGTTCTTGTGATTTTTTGGCATCTAGTATGTTGGTCAACCTTCAGAGTTACAGTTTTGTGTTTTTACTGCTGTGGGGCATCTGCTGTGTAGAACATATGCGGGATAAGTTGGCGGTTTGTTCTGCTGTGGCGACCCCGGATGAAAAATGGCACTAAGCCAAATGAAAATGAATAAATGACTAAAAACTCAGCTGACAACTCTGACAATACTCTCTCTCAGGATATCCAAAATGTTCAATAGGTGACTTTTTACTTCAAGAGAACTATTCAATATGATTTTTAGCTGAAAGCATTGTGCTTGATGATTCATAAAATATAAGTCCATGGCTACTGCCACTTTAAAATGCAAAAAATCTAAAAATGTATTAACAAATAACTTATAAAGGGAAATAATTGTCCTTGCACAAAAAAACAGAATATTATTTACAACATTATCACCTTAATCCACAGACAGTTGTAAGCAACACATTGCTGGAGGACAAGCATCTTGTCAGATAATATAATTTATTAGATGTCCTTATGCTACAACATGATGCTCTGTTTCACAGACAGGTTGTTTTGCTTAATAAGACCTAAGTGTATCATCAGGAGCCACAGGTATTCAATTTGTTCTGGTTTATTCATTTATTTATTTTTTGAGCAGCAATCTTTATCTTGCAATATATATATATATATATATATATATATATATATATATATATATATATATATATATATATATATATATATATATATATATTGTCCTGTACTTTCCGCATATATATTGTATATTATTGCTGTCTGTTTGCTATATGTATGTTTGTTTATGTATGAATGGCTATGAAATATGATGATATATATCAGAAAGACAACATAAAAAGTCAATCATTTCATATTGTGCTCTATTCTTTATTTCATGCTATCACAAAATACATTGTTAATGGTAATTTACACTCACCGGCCACTTTATTAGGTACACACAAATTTCTAATTAGCCGATCACATGGCAGCAACTCAATGCATTTAGGCAAACAGAGCATCAGAATGGGGAAGAAAAGTGATTTAAGTGACTTTGAACATGGCATGGTTGATGGTGCCAGAAGGGCTGGTCTGAGTATTGCAGAACATGCTGATCTTTTGGGATTTTTACACACAACCATCTCTAGGGTTTACAAAGAATGGTCCGAAAAAGAGAAAATACGCAGTGACCAGCAGAGGAATATATCCACTACCTTGTAGAATCTATGCCACAAAGGATTAAGTCAGTAAGGAGTACCTAATAAAGTGGCCGATGAGTGTATCTTCTAAACGGTAACTTATTTGAGGGCAATACGAAATACATTACAGGCATACAGACAGAAACATGCACTGTAAAAATGCTGGGTTCCACACAATTGATTTTTGTTTACAACACGAACATCAGTTTTTACATTAATTTAAGTGAATTAAAACAATAATTTGTACCAAAAAAAATCAAGAATTGTGTTGTTTTAGCTCATTTTAAATAAGTAATTTGAACAAACAGCACATGCCTTTTTTTGTGTATGAAAAACAGAACTGTGAGAAAGTTAAAGTTGTTTACATTTTGCTTTTATTTAGAGATAAACTATTTATTTTGCTTTATTCTACACCTGTAATCATTCGATTTTGAAAAATGTAAATTTTTTGTGAATATATTTCTTGTGTTATATTTCTACATTTGCCCTGAAGTTCTAAATAAAGTCAGGAATATAATCACATTTAATGAATGAGTACATTTTTGAGTATATATTTAAAATGTAAAAAATAAATAGTCCTTTACATGTGGTCAATATTTAAATAAGTTAATAATTGATTGAATTTACGGAAATCTCCTGAAAGACCATTTGCAGCTAAAATAAAGTTTGTAACACTTTACAATAAGGGTGTAGGAGTAAATGTTGTTTATTATATTTACTAACTGGTCAAAACATTTATTACAGTGTAACGGAAACCAGCTAGCAAAGTGATATGCAGGTAAACATCACTTCTCTGATGTCAAAAGTTGCTCTAACAACAGACCTAAGAGCCATGGTCTTTATTATCGTTAGAGCAACCAACTCCCATGCAAAGAATCGCCAGTTCGATCCCAGTTCAGACCAGGTTAGGTGCAGTAGGACCGGTGGGTTGCATGTGGGAGCTCGTCCGGGATGAGAGTGAGGTTTAGGGGGGTGAGTGTAATGGAGGCCAGCTAGCAAAGTGCTATGCAGGTAAACCTCATTCCTCTGACCTCAAAAGTTGCTCTAGAGGCAGACGCCATGGTCTTTAGCCTCCTCGTTAGGGCAATCGACTCCCAAGCAAAGAATCACAGATTCAATCCCAGCTCAAACCGGGTTGGGTGCAATAGGACCGGTGGATTACAACATTATTTTTCATCTTTTTTACATTAGTTAATGGTAATAAATTGTTCATTGTTAGTTCATGTTAACATGCGGTGCATTAGCTAATGTTAACAAGCATGAATTTAGATTTTAATGCATTAGTAAATGTTGAATGTTGACTAATACATTCTGTATGAGAAAATACATGAACTAACAAAGTAACGTAACCTAATTGTAAAGTGTAATCAAAAATTAATTTAAAAAATCACCTACATATTGGGTGAGTAAATTAACTGTCTAATGGCTAAAAACACGTTGCTACTGTGCTGTAGACACCAGCAAACCACCTATGACTCAAAATCTAACTTTGTTCACTTTTAACAACTTTTTTGATTTGGTGGATGGGATCTTTGTGATCAGGAGTATTTCAATTTAGCAATGACAAACAGTATGAATGCAAAATGGAAACATACAGAGAGCAACTTGCTTTTCTGCATAAAAACTATACAGAATGCTGTGGATTTCACAAAAATTTTTTTTTTTAAAAAATCAGAGGATGTGGTGTTAAAACACTTCATCTGATAATTTCAATAGATGTTTATCTCTCACATTTATCTTGTAGCACAATTCTACCTTCCAGCAGTGTTGATAAAGCCCATATCTATGTCTTCTATCATGTTCTTTGGGCGAGGAATACCTCTCCACTAAAGCTCTTGGGTCCAGAGCTGATAAAGAGAATCTGATGGAGTGTCTGTACCTGCTGATAGTGTGGTAAGAAACGGAGGACTCACTCTCATACTGTCCGTATCTGGTGCTGTACACGGCTGAGTGAGGCACACCGGGACCTGGACAGAGAAACACACGTTTAAATTAAATCACTTTATGACAGATATTCAGGTCATCCAACTTTAGAAAAAGCACAGTAGGAAAAAGCTTCTGTATTTCAGCATTACTGTACTGTATATTACATCTTGTTTTCTGTACTACTGTAGATCTTGGGAGATACGAATGTGAAATATTCTATTTCTTCTAATAACTATTCTATAAATCTATCTCTAAATAGCATTAAGCAGCCTGTCCTATTTATTTCAGATGATTTCCTTTCTAATTGGGTTGTTTTTGGCCGTTTGCTTCAAGCATCATTTCCCAAAGCCAAATACACACCCACGCCTCAGGTAATGTGCTTTTGTTCATTGAAAGAAAAACACAGGATTGTTGACATTTTTGCAGAAAAACTGAAATATCACATGGTCCTAATTATTCAGACCCTTTGCTGTGGCATTCATATATTTAACTCAGGTGCTGTCCATTTCTTCTGATCATCCTTCAGATGGTTCTACACCTTCATTTGAGTCCAGCTGTGTTTGATTACACTCATTGGACTTGATTAGGAAAGCCACACACCTGTCTATATAAGACCTTACAGATCGCAATGCATGTCACAACAAATGAGAATCATGAGTTCAAAGGAACTGCCTGAAGAGCTCAGAGAGAGAATTGTGGCAAGGCACAGATCTGGCCGAGGTTAAAAAAAATCTGCAGCACTTAAGGTTCCTAAGAACACAGTGGCCTCCATAATCCTTAAATGGAAGTTGTTTGGGATGACCAGAACCCTTCCAAGAGCAAAATGAGCTATCAGGGGGAGAAGAGTCTTGGTGAGAGGGGTAAAGAAGAACCTAAGATCATGCATGGTGGTGGCTGCATCATGCTGTGGGGATGTTTTTCAGCTGCATGGACAGGACAGCTGGTTGCAATCGAGGGAAAAATGAATACGGCAAGTACAGGGATATCCTGGAAGAAAACCTTCTCCAGGGTGCTCAGGACCTCAGACTGGACCAAATGTTTACCTTCCAACAAGACAATGACCCTAAGCACACAGCTAAAATAACGAAGGAGTGGCTTCACAACAGCTCTGTGACTGTTCAAGAATAGTCCAGCCAGAACCCTGACATCTCTGGATATGCAAGGAGGAATGACAGAGGATCCTCAAATCCAGGTGTGAAAAACTTGTTGCATCTTTCCCAAAAAGACTCATGTCTGTATTAGATCAAAAGAGTGCTTCTACTAAATACTGAGCAAAGGGTCTGAATAGGACCATGTGATATTTCAGTTTTTCTTTTTTAATAAATCTGCAAAAATGTCAACAATTCTGAGTTTCTGTCAATATGGGGTGCTGTGTGTACGTACATTGAGAAAAAAAATTATTTAAATAATTTTAGTAAATGGCTGCAATATAACAAAGAGTGGAAAATTTAAGGGGGTCTAAATACTTTTCGTACTCATTGCATATTCATAATGTTAGCCAAAACGCTAAGAATATAGCCATCTAAATACTTACAGCACAATTGTATTTTTGTGAATGAAGGTCTCTTTGCTTAATTTAATAACTGTAATACTTTAAATGTTATTGCACTGTAAATATTATATAATGGCATGGTCCTGACCTGACAGTCTTGTCTGTTCGGTCAGTGTTTAATGTTTCCCTGTTTGTCCAGTACTTGTTTGGATAGCTGTGTCAGTCTAGTTCTCTTCTACTAGGATTTACATTTGATTTTTTTTTTTTTTTGTTTTCTTTTAGATTTTAGTTAGTTTTCTTATTTTATTGTATATTTTTGCTGTCCTGTCTTGTGTCTTATATTTTTCCAGTCCTATCCCATGTCACGACCTCCCTGGTCTGCCAGTGTGGAGTTTACATGGCTTGCTCCAGTATCTAGCTCTGGTTTTGACCACTGTTGCTCCTACTCCTGGCTGGCTGTTCATTTTGGTGCCATCTTGTCTCTAAAAACTGGCTTCCCTGTGTGGTTGCCCGTATTGCAAGGGGTGGTTAAAGTCTCTGGCGTCTAGCTGGGATCAATACCTATTACTACGTTTGACTAGCTAAACATGGAAAATTATTTTATTTAATTTATACTTGTCTCTTTTATCCCTTTTTATGTAAAGCACTTTGAATTGCCACCGTGAATAATATGTGCTATTTAAATAAACTTGCCTTACTGTTTGGACCTTGTCCATCTACTTGTGCCTAATTCTGTCAATAAACCTCTTTATTGACTATACGTTCATTGCTGCAACTGGGTCCACTTTCTTACAACCAGCCATGACAACAAGTATACATTTAACTGTAAGTGCAGTGATTAAACTTTTTCAGTATCCTTCCTCCAGTCTTCTGTGTAACCTGGTCTATCGCAAAATCAATCTCTTATGCTTTGCTGCTCAAAAAAACAATCAAAGAAACAAAAAAAAAATTGTGTTTGAATAATTTGTGTTATATATCATGATCCTTTTTTTAGGATCCCTTAATAAATAAATAAATAAAAGAACAGATAATTGAAAATTAATTTAATGCATCTTTTCATGAGCGGATTTTGGGGTTTATACCAGTTCCTCTAGTCCACAGGTGTCAAACTCAGTTCCTGGAGAGCCGCAGCTCTGCTCATTTTAATGTCAACCCTAATTAAACACACCTGATCAAACTAAGTGCTTCAGGCTTGTTTGAAACCTACAGGTAAAGCTGCGGTCACACTGGGCTTTTCCTCCCATAGACTTCCATTCATACGCACACGAATGCGTCAGACCGGAAACGCAAGGTCATGCATCCAGTTTCGCATGTTGCTGCGGTGCAAAGTTTAAGCTTGGTGAACTCTGACCTGCGAAATCGCATCGCTTGACTGCGTGAGACCATCGAGGATCAAAACAGGACCTCTCTGGACAGAAATGTAAAACATGGAGCAATCGCTGGCTTTTTTTAATGTCTAATCATGTTTAATCCCGCCTCTTTTCGCAGTGCCGCACGACTTAAGAGTTTTGAAGCAGAACTGGAACTCAACTCTGCAGGGCTGCGGCCCACCAGGAATTGAGTTTGACATCCCTGCTCTAGTCCCTTCACCGGTCCAAGTTTGCACATATTTATGCAAATATTATTTGAACTGTCAGAGCAAGTAAGAACATTTTTTCCTTCAAATCCTTGCCTCAATGTTTCGAGTACACCCTATTATGTCATTTTCCATCTTATAACCTCAGTCGTTAATTTTCAATCGGCTTAGTCCCTTTATTCTTCAGGTGTCACCACAGCGGAATGAACCGCCCATCTAAAAAACCCTTTTCACCATTTTGCAGTTTCATTAACAAACAAACAAACCATATCATCTTGACAAAAAGTGAGAGATTTTTGAATAAAAAATAAGAGCTTGCCTTTATAATGTTGGTTGATTGCAGCCATGCTTGCTCTTTATTTTATCGGTGTGCTTGACCCCTTATTTGTTGTTTTCAGCATTAAGTCTGACTGTTAAAACTGGCTGATTAAAGTAGCTCTCTTTTTAAGTCTTTAAATAACTTTTCAAGGCACTCAATCCCTCTTACACCCTTGACAAAAGCACACCACCTACACTGACTTGCTGTTTTGAATTTAAGAATGTGGCCCTAGATTACTAAGCAACGAATAATTTATACAGTGACCAAACTGACCTTTACCGTCATTGCTTGATTTCATCCACACAACAGGTGGGACGCTTTCAACTTCAACATTATTTTACAAGAACTGATGTTTATTCCCTGGGGTCTGGGTGATGCGGCACGCTGATATTCCGACTTCATCTAAATGAATAACACAAACACTGACCTTTCCTTGTGCTCACCAGATCCTGCTAAATAGATAAGTGACCATAGCAACCATGCTTTATTATTGATAAAACACACAGCAGGGAAATGATGTCATGACTAACTCACTTAGATCGGCAAGAAAGTCACAGAGCCAAACACTCAGCAATGTGTGTTCTCCCAAAGAAAAACTAGTCAACTAAAGAAAAAGCAAATCTAAATATCAAAATCCTAAAATATTGTTTTTCTAATCTGTCTCAGTGGTTAGCACTGTTTCCTCAAAGCAAGAAGGTCTCAAGTTTGAGTCCCGGCTGAACCAGTTGGCATTTCTGTGTGGAATTTGCACGTTCTCCGCCTGTTGGCGTGGGTTTCCTCCGGGTGCTCCGGTTTCCCCCACACTCCAAAGACATGTGCTATAGGTGAAGTGAATAAACTAAATTGTCCATAGTGTATGAGTGTGTGTGTGAATGAGTGTTTATGGGTGTTTTGCATCACTGAGTTGCAGCTGAAAGAGCATATGCTGCGTAAAATATATGCTGGAATAGTTGCCGGTTCATTCCACTGTGGCGACCTCTGAAATAGAGACTAAGCCAAAGGATAATGAATGAATTTTTTTCTAATCTATTCATACTTAATGCTGGCCTGTTGTTGTGATGGTATAGGTTCCCTTTCAGTATGGTAAAATGTTGATGTTCAGTGAAAGTTCTGAAATGTGACAATCAAGACCCTTTTGGGACGGACATTTGCCATAATAGTAGTAGTATAGCTGCAAGCAGCAATTATCAAGGCCAGGCAGCCCAGCGGCCACATCATAAACAAGCACGGCAACAAGCTACAGAGCAACGGTAAAATTCTATATTTTTTTGGAAGCATGGTCTGAGCCAATTTTGGTAGAAATTGGGCTAACAATCTATGAAGAGTTCAAAACAACAGATTTTCAAACTAATTCAAGATGGTGGACAGGAAGTTGTGTCGATTAGGGAATAAATTATACATGTTCTCTGTATGATCCAAGGAATCTGCAGACCAGTCTCATGACAATATACAAAACTTTTCAAAATTCATTTGGTAAATTTTGTATGATTTCCATTGATAGAATTTAATTGTTTGTCAATTTTACCCAGCAGGTGGCTCAAACTGACGTAGTTTGATCAAAGTCAGTGCAGTGATTCAGCCTGTAATGTCATCTGGCAGCATTACATCAAGTTAGCGCATATGCTAAATGACAACAATTTTGTCTATCAACATGAATGCCACAACTTTTTGTTTATTTGCTCTGAAGATGATCAGGGTCAAATTTGAAGATTGGACCAACGGTCTAGGAGGAGTTAAAAAAAGAATGGTTTGAACAAAATCAAAACAGCAAACAGGGAGCTTGGCAGATTATGGCATAATTAGCATCTGTGTTGTCGGCATGACCCAAGGAATAGTATGAGATCAATTTCATCAAAATAAGCATATGCAGTCAAAAGTTATTACCAAATAGAGTATATGCCGAGGTAGTGTTTTTCCCATACTGATAAACTTCCAGTGACCTGTTATTGTGAATTTTTTTCCATTTTATACGGTTCCTTTTACAGCATCGATGTTGTAATGTAATTAAAATACATTCAGTTAAATAAATCTTTTCATTCATTTACTTGTTCAAACATAAAACGAGACAAAAAACTGTTTACTCGCACGCGCCCGTCAGCATGTACGTCAGGCTAGCGCAGAAGCTCCATTGAATATAATGGGGTAAAAATAAATGCTCATATTATAAAGACATGGTGGAGGAAATGTAATTTAATGCAGTGCTTCTTGTACAATCTCCGACCCACTTTATATCAGATATCACTCAGCCAGTGGAGATTGCTGATTTTTAAAGAAAACTGACCTTAAATGCGCATTATTTTTCCATTGGCATACAGTTGACCGGAAGCGCTTAACCCAGGTTACTGGCAAATTCAAAGTCCTATTAACATGCTTCGGCATATACCCTATTTGTAAGTTTCATTAATAATGGCTAATAAATGTCTTATAATTCTTGACCCATACAGTAGGTGACGTTGTCACAAAATTTTTATGGTGTGGTCAGTGTGAGGCGTCAATGACAGATCTAAAATTTTGTGTAATTCTCTTTAACTATGGCAGAGATACAGCTTCAGATGTAGTTTGGCATCATGCCAGCACATTTGTCAGTGCAGTAAACAAAAACCACTTAAAACACTTAACAAAAACTGCCTTTTTTCATCTTCGCAATATTGCACGGATTAGACAATTTCTCTCACGACCTGATGCGGAGAGGCTTATCCATGCCTTTACCACATCATAATTTTTGCAATTCACTTTTTGGGGGGTTTACCTACAAGTTATCTCAGAAGATTACAGCATATTTAAAATTCCACTGCACTGGTTCTGACACACTCATCCTCATGCCACCATATTACTCCTTTACTTCAACAACTATACTGGCTTCCTATTAAGTCTTGGATAGGCCCACACGGAATCTGTGCGTGCAGAATTCGGCAGAATTCCGCAGATTTCCTCAGATTTTTAGCCCATCGTTAATTCTGGTTATTTACTTGAGTAAATGTTTGTAAATCTATATTATAAAGTTTTTAAATTAATTATATTAATTACATTAAGTAACATTATTGACTAATATGAAAATGTTCATCTGATTTATGTACAATGCAGTGTGTAAAGTTTTCTGTCTTTTAGTAGATATATAGTAGATATATTATATGAGAGACTTGCTTTGTTTACCAAATAAAGTGAATCTAATTGGATTTGCATTTTAAACATTATATAAAAGTTAAAAAGATATTATTTTTTATTTCACATATTAAGGTTTTAGTTATGATACTCCTAAAATAATTTTGTACAAATCCGCAGATTTTTTACCAAAATTCTCAGCAGAAATAGCAAAAAAACATCCGCAGAAACGTCCGTCTGGCCCTAGTCATGGATTGATTTTAACCTTTAAAGCAGTGCATGGGCTAGCACTTGGTTACATTTGTGACCTGGTGACTCTTGACTCTCCGGCCTGCAGTCTTCAGTTCTTCTATAAGTTCATATTCTTATTGTTTTATTGCATCTTTTTTATTGTTGTGCTGTTTCTGCTATTGTTGGTATTTTGCCTTGTATTGTTAGTATTTTGCCAAGTAGATACCTTGTCAAATAAGAAACAATATCTGATGAAACGTGGAGAAGAGGTTTGTGTTAGGATCATGTTAATATCAACCTCTGCATGAACAGATGAGTTTTATAATTATATTATTTATGAGTTTTACTGCTGTTCTTTAACTCAAAAAAAGATCACATGATATGACATGATGAATAATTGTGCATTGAACACTTATACTCAGTGTGTTTGTTGCCTTAGCAAATTAAACAATACTCACATTAAAATAACAAAAGATACATTTTAACAGACCTTACATCTCTTCAGGGTGGCGCTAAATAAATTTGTAATCCATATATCCTGCAATTAGCTTTCTGACGAGCTGTAAACAGATGAGACACGTGGCTGCCTGTTTCACAAAACGATACTTTTACTCTTCCTGCCTCTCCCGTTTTCAAAATAAGACATACATAGTATGTTTAATAAGCTTAGATGAACTTAAAAATAAAAGGAAAAAATATAATTGTTTTAATCTCACAAGGAAACATTGTGGCCAATCAAACACAGCCTGTTGCATGCATATTAATAATCTATCGAGTAATGTAAAAAACACAGTCTGCGTTTTGTTCTGATTGGATTTTCCCTACGATTTTACACTGGCATGATCTACATGAGAACAAGGAAACAATGGTGTTGAGGCTTATGGTTATCCATTTCCATGTAACTGAACTTATTATTCAGCTATGCATAAGTATAAACATATTTTCATTCTATGGCATCTATAAAAATAATGTATAAATGTTAGACTGTGTAAATGGTGTGCTCAGAGCCACAATGATGTCATGTTTGGGTCATGCACTTGAACATATAAAAGTGATGATCATCTCTTTCGTTGAATTTTGAGTGTTTTAATCAACCTTGTTATACATGTGACTGCCATAGAAAATGAATAGGTATCCAGACTATATTCATCCATAAGACAGAAAACATCCCCATAGCATAGGTGGATTAAAATGTCGATTTCTTAGATCAGACCCTGTGGTAGTTATTTTAGCGAGCTGGCTATTGGTAATGAAACAAAGTATTTTGATTTCTGCCATCTATTGTTCATTTTGTAATACGTGTTCAGTGCCTATTTGCATATTCACTGTTATTTTATGTCTAATTCTATGAATGCACTTTGAGACATTCTTCACAGCTAAAGAATGTTAAACAAAAATTTGGTGGCGAATTTTAATTTTTTTTTGTGCTAATTCAAGAGCAGTTAAAATATAATTTTGGACTGGGAACACTAAAGTAAGGGGCGGGATGTGAACATGATATTAGGGTTAAATGAATCTGCAAATAAATATACAAGCAAATGTGTGATGGTGTAGCAGTCTACCAATGTCTCCTCTAAATCTTCAAATTAGCAATTTTACATTGAAGTATAATTGTTTATTTGATTGTTACACTTAGTGCTTCACGGATTAGTAATTCCTGCCCTCATTCACTCCATTAAGTCCTGTTTATTTTTGTTTTTGTCAAAATTTTAAATACATTTTTACTTGAAATCGCTTAATGTAATGTGATTCTTTTCATAACTTATTTGGTTGTTCCTTCCTTACAATGCTTTAACATGTTAACATTATTCCAAAACCATGAAAAGACATCTAAGACTGTTGACACTGTACCACTTTCTAACCATAAGACACAATATTTCAACAAAATAAGGCATAAAACCTTTGCAGTTGAGGAAGAAGTAGTTTGCGTCTGGACTGAATGATCCACTGACGTAGCCACAACGAAAATTACAGGAAAGGCAGCGGCGGTTGAAGGATCCTGTGGTGTTAGCACTAAAACACACACACATATCATCAGTGCAGTGTTTTCGAATACTTCACCATTCATCAGAGCCAATTTGAAAGTTATTACTCGATTAAATTGCCATTATAAGGGGTTATCAGCTGATAGATATGGGCCAGTAGGGGCTCAGAAGGCTGTTATCATCCATCCACATTCTGCTACGACCGGAAGTTAAGAAGATTTATTTATATTATTTATTAAATTTCCCATTAATTGTATTTTATTAACATCTACCCCTACCCCATTCGTCACAGTAATGTAAAAACAGATTTGGATCTGGATTCTTCTCTATTAGTAGAGCTTAACCATGCAGATAAATGATTACAGCCTTCTGAGCCTACTAGTAGGTGCAGAAGGCCCCTTCTGGCCTATTCAAAGCGGGTGATTTATCATGTCATTTGTCATACCTGTAAAGCTGACGCCGACTTGCACCGTCTTCTGTGCTCAAAAAGTATCTGTAAAATACATTGTTGTCATAAATATCTGTTCGTGTTACATTACCAACGACAATAAAGGCTTTTTCCTTTTGACACATTTAATGACAATGTGAACAGAAACCAGAATCTGAGCATTATGTATGTTGCGGATCACACATACTTACACAATTCTGGTGTCCTCATTGTAGGCTAAAATCTGTGTCACGTCCCAATCTCCTGACGTCAGAGACTGAAGCGTGTCTGTGCTGCTGTTGGGCTGAAAGAGACGGCAACAGGAAGATACTGTACTTCTTGCGAGACAAATCAAGTCACCTTTGATTTCATTATGCTTTGTACAATAAAGATTGATTCCCGCTGGCCTCAATATCAAACAAGAAAGCAATAGAATCAATTATACACAATTCAAAAATACACATTCTACATAGCTGCTGCTGTCTGTTAGTGTTACTCATTGTTAGACTTACCTGAAGAATATAAAGCACTGTGTTTGGGTTGTAATTTGTTTATTTGTTCTTGTTTATTTGTTTTATTATTGATTGCTCAATTGTCTTTAATAATGTGTACATACGTTAGGCTAGTAGTTTTCTGTAAAACCTTACTACTATCTAAAATTGTGGTGGTTTATCTATAAAAATTCACTGTAAAATGGGTCAAATCAACAGAAATAACAGTTTTTATTATATTAATATTT
Organism: Danio aesculapii; assembly: GCF_903798145.1. NCBI lineage: Eukaryota > Metazoa > Chordata > Actinopteri > Cypriniformes > Danionidae > Danio > Danio aesculapii. Next base: position 16,376,080 of record NC_079436.1, on the reverse strand, counting down.
ATAATAATTTTAATTATATTCATATGATAATAAAAGAAGGCAGTGCGGTTGAAAACCCCACCAAGCTGGATTGAAATGGAGTTGTTACAAATCAGACTGTGGTTTTAGACTGCAAATTGGAAAACATCAGGGTGAAACTAGCAGCTTTGCAACAAGATTTGGACAGACCTGGAGACTAGTGATGGACATTAGATATCTGCGAAATTGGCAGACATTGACCCAAATTTGAAAAAAAACTTTCTTCTCTTTTGGCTTCCCTGTGACTCTCCTGCCAGATGGCCTCAGCTAGAGACAAACAATTTCCCCCGGAGAACAAGATTACGAGACGCTCTGAATTCCTGTTCCAAGGACACCTGTTGAGACTCTACAGGCACATACACACACATGTCCATAGCTACAGATAGCCAACCACTACCTAACCCTGCATCTCACGCCTTTGTGTGCTTTCACCCACTGATGTGGGTAGACGGTTCTGTGACCAGCACCCCCTGGCTGCAGGACCAGATGGCTGTCACCTTCATGGGACTATATCCACATCCCCTGTTGTGACGTTTATGTCTTTGTCTATGAGTTTAAGTACTGGTTGATGGGAGTTTTTCCCCCGATCTCACACTGCTTTACTGCAAGGATAGTCTGAGAGGGGCATGCTTTTGCCTCCCTCTTCCCAAATGTATCTTATTTCCTTTTTCTAAAAGCTACCTCTCGTCTGACCTGTCTTCCCTTGAAATGATGTTTGTGTATGATCGAGAGGGTCTAAATTCACTACATGTAAAAGTGTATGTGACAAATAAAGGCTTCATCATCATCCTCATATATTATTATATTTTATTATATTATATCCTAAAATGGGAAAGTGGTGCCACTAATGTAGCAACTATTACCAAACATGGAAAAAGTATTTCGCTGTGAAATGTACCAAAAATCTGTCTTGTAGTTCATATTATATGCCCTTAATGCTGTATATTATTATTATTAATAATAATAATAATAATAATAATAATAATAATAATAATAATAATAATAATAATAATAATCCCTTACATTTATTTAGCGATTTTCTGCACACTCAAATGTGCACACTGGAGGATGTGACAGCAGCCATATTACCATATTGTTAAACACCTGCTCTTTTTCGAAGGACATGCTGGGATTTTTAGCGACCACAGAGAGTCGGGATCTCATTCGAAAGACATCGCTCACTGAGCGGTATAGAGTCCCCTTCATTATATTGGGGCATTAGGACCTACATTGACCACAGGTTGAGTGCCCCATCTAATCTCACTAACAGCACTTCTGGCAGCAGCCTAGCGTTCCCATGTGGTCTCCCATCCAGGTACTGGCTGAGTGCAGCCCTGCTTAGCTTCAGCGGGTGTCCAAGTGAGCGTTGCAGAGATCAATAAACTAATTTGCTGCTCATCATTAAGGTAGTAGTTGCATTTGCTGTAGGTATTGGGCATGATCCCGGTAAAAACGGGAAGGTTGACATGTTACAGGTATGAAGTAAACAGGAAGTGTTTGTGGAAAATCATTTTTGCGAGGGAACGCAAAACATCTTTGCGAGGGAACGCAAAAACTTAAAAAAATATCTTTCTATCACTCTGTTTTTTTTCTCCCACCCATTTTTTTCTCCTAACCAGTTTTTTTTTCTTCCACCCATTTTTTCCCCACCATCATGTCCCTTAAGGGTCTCTGTACCTTTATTCCTTGTGCTCTAAAATTGTTGTATAAATCATTTATAATTTATAGTGTTTGATGTTTTTTAATTATTGTTTTTAATTTTATTTGTTTATCATGTTATATATTAGTATTTTAATTAGTCAAATATTGTTTCCAGTGTGTGTTTGACACATTTCAGGGAATTGTGCTGTAATACCCTGCCCTGTCAAACTTTAAACTAAACTAAACTAAACTAAACTAAACTAAACTAAACTAAACTAAACTAAACTAAACTAAACTAAATACAAGTGGTCACAAGACACACATTTGAATGCATGTTAATACCAGATTGAAATGGTAATGTGACTTCACTTGTGATCAGACCACTGAAAATGCATGTTAATACCAGTTGGAAACAGACTTTCATTCAGGGGACCAGTTTTCCCATAGGCTAAACTGAACAAACATGTTGTGATATTGAGTGGGATTTGTCACACCACCATTAGGTGGGAAAGAAGAGTTTTAGTCTGTCCAGCAGGCAGAAACATGAAGCTACAAACAGGCTGCTACACCTCTGTGAGCAGTAGTACATCATCAGTGATGAATTACCTGGGAAGTGGACATGGATATGTGGAAGAACTTTCCTCTGCCTCCCTGTGGAACAGCTCGGGTAAAGAAGAACCTGTAGCCATCTTTGGAGAACAGTGGGGGTTCGTTCTGCGGAGATATTCACATGTGAACAGCGCTTTTACACAAAATCCCACATGCTGTTTTTGTCTGAGATGCCATGATGTGTGACTCACCTGTCTGTGAAGCCAGCTGTCACTCTCATCTTCATGTTTCTGAAAATACACTGCAAAATTAGTGTCTTTTTCTCAGCATGTCTCCAATTGTGTGAGACAAAACCCTTCATATACTGTGAAACAAAGCAATGACTAATCTTTCCTTTCATTAAAATGACATGCTTTTTAATACATTTGAACACAACAATAGGCACTGTCATCCATACAGACCTTTCTGGAAAATTAAAGGTCATTGTAATTCCCATGTTATTTTATACACTGCTTGTCCAAAAAAAAAGCTACACACTAAAATTTGCTTTTAGCTTTGAACATTGCATGTATTTGCTATGGCATAATTTCAATTGCACAAGATTTAATGCTGTCCAGGGTTGCATACATTTTTCACTAAGATCTAGTCAGACAGCTGTGCAAAGTCTTCTCCATCACATCCTGAGGATTCTCAATCGGGTTTGGACTCTGTGGTAGCCAATCCATATGTAAAAATGATGCTCCCTGATCTTGGAATATGCCCGTGCCATCAGGGGAAAAAAAATCCATTGGTGGAATAAACTAATTTCAATTCATTATATATAGGTTGTCAACTGAACTCATTCTTTGGGCACATAATGTTGCTTAAACTAGACCAGACCAACTACAGCATTCCCAGATCACAACAGTGCCCCCACAGACTTCTTTGGTAGCCCCTAGACATAGTAGGTAAATCAATTTGCATAGTACAATGCTTTTATTTTCTCTATTAAAGATATCCATAAATTCTACTGTGGAATCTTTATTTTTTTATTTCACTTGAGTGTTCACTTGATCATTATTGATCATCGCTTGATCCACCATCGCTGAATCCAACGCAAAATCAACAAAAAGTCGGAAATTTTTTGCAATCCTGCAAAATTCTTAATTAAACGCTAAATAATTGCAAAATGTAAATAATATCATAAAACATCAAATTCCAAACCATATAATCAAATTATATTTATTTCAGTTTGACATGACTTAAGCTGCCTTTCCACTGCACACGACATTCGGACACGACTGTCGGAATATGCCCCCTTGTGCCACTCGACAGAATTTTCAGTTTTGTCGTGCACCATGGGAGAGAAGCTGTTCTCGCAGTGTCCAAAATAAAGGAGTGCAAAAGCAAGATTCTCCGTGTGTTCTATAAACTCATAGACCGCTAAAACTGTTGGAGGGAATATAGAGAAAACATAAAAATATTATATTTTTATTACTCATTTATGAATAGAAATGTTTTTTTAATATAGAATTTTTTTCTGATTAAAAAAATAACAAAAAAACTACTATTACTCATCTCACGTGTACGAACCTGCTTGGACAACCCTGGAATACATCACATCTGGTCGGCCGGTCGCATACGGTCTAGTCGCAAGAGTTCAACGGATCTGCAGCTTCAATCAGATCCGAATTTTCCGCATACGAAGATGATCGGAACTCCACGCAGCTCCTGAACTACTCTCCATTGGAAATGAATGACTTACGGTCTGTCGATTGTCATGTGCAGTGGAAAGGAGGCTTTACAGACGTTGCATATGACACAAAAGAAAGTTGAAGCAAACATCTAACACATGTAGCAATGGAACAAACAGATGGAGATTGGTTCACGGATGACGGCCTCTGGATGTGACCGAATTGAAGGGCACTATTTGTGCTTTACATGTATGGCTGGTACTATAATGTGCATCAAAATGCTAAATTATTTCGTTTAACTCTTTCCCTGCAGTTAACACGCGAAAACACTTCCCTGCCATTGACAAATATTACAGCAATCCGTGTTTTAGGTGTATTACAGTAGGGGAAGCCCTAACGCATGTCCTGAGTGAGATACATGATGTCTAATGCTCCAGGGAGTGAAAGATAGTGATAGTGAAAGTATAAGATCGAGGATAAAAATAAGAGTTATAAACTTCCTTTGGCTTAATCCCTACTTTTTTAGATCCTGTCTTGACAAGAGACCAAAATAAAGATGCTTTATTTTTAGGATTTATGTCATTGCGTCAGATTGCACACCTAACACAGTAGGCTCCCTAATATGGTAAATTCATTCGTTTTCTTTTTGGCTTAGTCCCTTTATTAATCAGGGGTCACCACAGCGGAATGAACCGCCAACTTATCCAGCATATGTTTTACGCAGCGGATGCCCTTCCGGCCGCAACCCATCTCTGGGAAACATCCATACACTCTCATTCACACACATACACTACGGACAATTTTACCTAACCCAATTCACCTATACCGCATGTCTTTGGACTTTTGGGGGAAAACCAGAGCACCTGCAGAAGGGGAGAACATGCAAAGTCCACACAGAAATGCCAACTGACCCAGCTGAGGCTTGACCCAGCGACCTTCTTGCTGTGAGGCAACAGCAATACCTACTGCGCCACCGCATAGCCAATATTGTAAATAAGATGTTACTTAATTATTTTTTATTGAAAGTAATGTGTTATATAGCTTTTGCGTTACTTTTGCATTACTTTTCCTTACCTGGCTGAGGTTTGATCTCTATCAGAACTTGCAGGTGTTTTTCACCTTTTTTAGCGAGTAGCTCTGCATTTAACAGCCACCAATATAAGCTACATGTTTATTTTCCTTTAAAAAATGAAGGATAAAATTATATTTTGAGAACTTTCTGAACCCAGAGCCATACACTGTATATAAAGATTATACAGATTAATGAGAGCATGTAATGTGTTTGCTACTTTGGAATGTTTTGTGTTATTAGTTAAGTAAATTCACTGTCCGTTGAGATAAAGACTGCAATAAAGCCTAAGAGTACTAAAATGAAATAATTTATTGCGACAAAAACAGATTTTAAACCTTTAAAATGTTTTAAAGAGCCCATATTACGGGTTTTTGAAAATGACCTTCCATGTAGTGTGTAACACAGCTCTAAGTGAAGTGTCTAAGGCTCAAATCTGTAAGTGTACAGTGTTTAAAACTGTTGATTCATCTATCAAAGAGTCGACTCATAGTGCTTCAAACGAGTCGTCTTGATAACGAGTCATTAGGTGTTTCGTGATGACACGACTACGAAACAAGTCGTTGCGCACGCAAACCCGGGACATTTGAAACCTGCGGCCACGCCCACTAACACAGACACACACGCACGCACACACGCACGCACGCACGCACGCACGCACGCACACACACACACACACACACACAGAGACACTGGTCGAATTAAGTCATGCTGTGCAGATGGATATTACTGACAGTCTACCCAAAGATGAAAGCTCCGCATTATAGCCCAGCCTTGAGCAGTTTGAGTGCTTCTGGAAACTACATGCTTAGAAAAAAGACTCCATCGGCCATTTGTTAAAGGAAGGATCAGTAAAGACTGTCAGAACATGGATCTGTGCATCATGGATCAGTTTCTTCCTCCATTTCACAAGTGTAAGTACGTGCGATTAAAATAGTTGCCTCGTTTACTCTAGCTTGCAAATTATGTATTTAGTTGTGTTTTGTTACTTGTAACCGTGTGTACTGTATCAGGGTAACTCTTTATATTCTCATATCGCGTGTAAAGCCACGTTGAAAACGTGACGCGTGACGCTTTGTTTACGGATCGTCAGCTGTTCCTACATACGTGCAACGGTCAAGTTTCAAAATAGTTCAGCTCAGGTTTGATGTGAGTTGTCTAAATTGTACCCAGCAAACTGAACTGGCGCTCTAGGCGAACGGTGACCACACTGACCTCAAGCCAAAAGTGTATTCTGTTTTTGAATGTTTTAATATTGTGTCCTCTGAGGGTAATGCGTGTGTGTGTTGTGTCCTCTGAGGAGGAGGGTAATGTGTGTGTGTGTGTGTGTGTGTGTATGTGCGTGCGTGCGTGTGTGTGCGCGTGTGTGTGTATGTGTGTGTGTGTGTGAAAAGAGCAGGTAGACTGTGACGGGCTAGGAGATCTCCTCGCCAGTTCTTGGAGTTTTTGCTCAATAAAATAGTTAGTCGTCTGTATTTTCAAGTCCATCGTCTGTATTTACATTCACTCACTAGCAGCCAAAATAAATGCCTAACACTATGAAGCGTGTGTGCACTGTGAATACTTCTAAATTGTTGATTAGCAGCATTTCACTCTGTCTCACGCTGAAGGCTATCAGTGTCGACCAATTGCAGCAGGCTGTCATCGGTCCAATCAGCGCAGATTAGCTTCGCGCAGAGGAGGGGTTTGGGAACAAATGAATCACTGAACGATTCATATGGGAGTCGCTGGGATAATTAGGTAAAAATAAATGCAGATTATAAGACCATGAAAGTGGTTTTTGAACTGGCATGCATATTAGACTGTTGTTGGAGACCCTTACAACCTAAATATAACCCTATCTCATGTATAATAGGGGCTCTTTAATAACAAAATAAAAGTAAGAAGATTAAAAACATCATCAAATCAAAATAAATCTTTGAGCTTTATACATTTAATAAATTGTTATACGTGGTCTTAACAAATGTGTAAATCATTTCCCAAAAGAGAAAAAATTGTACTATATTACAAAACATGGTCGCTTCCAGAGTAACGCTAGACAGCAGCACCTCCTCAGCAATAAAAGCAATAACCATTTTTTTCGTTTAGTCGAATTAATTGTTTTACCTGGACAACTGATGTCAATCATTTGTTGATTAGCTGGAGGTGGGGTGCAGGTGTAGTGCTTTGCATTCAGTTTTTTTTTTTTTCTCCGATGTGGTGTTTCTTGCAGTTGTCGAGTTTTACTTACACATGATCTGCACTTAACAACAATCCACTTCTTTTCTTCAATGAGTTCAAAATAACAACAATCCATTGCAAAAATGTAAGTCTCCGGCTTGTCATTCTGACTGTCTGTTGTGATGACAGGCGATTCGTGAATGATTCGTTTGTTTTAACCGGATCTTCTAAGTGAACTGGTCGAACCAGTTCATTAAATTAAATGAAAGTTGTTGTGAAATGGTTTGCATCTTCAGTAAGTACTAACATACGGTGGCCGGGAAGTGCAAAACAATATTACAAAGTGTGAAACACTTTTACAAAGCTCGAGACAAATATACAATTTGAAAAAAATTTTAACCTATCATAAGACACATTTACATAGGAAAAACTATTTTACCAAGGACGAAACAAATTTACATTTCAGAAAAAAATTAACAAAACGCAAAACACTTTTACAAGTCCCGAAACAAATTTACAATTACAGATTCCTTACGGAAAGGGAATGTACCACATACCGGAAGTGACGTGTAATGTACACCGGGAGTGACGCGGGGAAAAGTGTTGTTGTTGGTGTTTGTGAGTGTGGTAAATTCGTGCTGAGAAGGTGGGTACATGGCGTAAATAAAGTTTATGGTGACCGAACATGGACTGCGGTCGAGGGATGTTTTTCCTGTTTTGTGGCAAACACATAAGCAGCTTAACGCGGTTTTGCTTTACATGTGGTCGGTCCTTGGAGTTTAAAAGGACGCAGACTAGACGGAAACACCAGACATACTGCATCACTCCATCAATGTGTTCAATATTTTAACGAGGGCCACTCGTACACTGTAATCGTGGACATGGTGTCAAGTCTACACGGTATAAACATCTGCTTGAGGACTCTTAACAGTAAACTGAATGGTTTAACTGGTGTCCATGTTAACTGGTGATGTAAACTATTCACGTTTGCAGATTCGTCACTTTTTCACAGCAACAAAACATGCCCATACCAAATAAAGATTCTTATTACTGGGTGTCAGTGTAAACATTTTTGATTTTAATATTTCTGTAGCAGAATAGTATATAACCAAAATTAATGTAAATAAATAATTATAATTGCCATGTCATCAACAGGATTCGAACCCAGGTCAAAAGGTTCAGAGAAGGTATCAACCGACCTATCTAACTGAGCTATCCAGGTCTACATGGATAGGCCGGTTTCAATATCTTTATTAGTCAACATATGTCATGCTTTGATTATTTCCATGTACTTGCATTTACATGTTTCTACACTCTCTCACACTGATATTTTCTCAGAATAGCTCTAAATTACAAAACGATGTTTTATCGCAGTTGATAAAACCATGATTTTTATTGTTGTAGACGTGTTAACCTGTGTGTCCAAAGTCATACACGAGCTGATATTTTCCGGTGTGTGGTACATACTACGTCACTTCCAGTGTGTGGTACATTCCCTTTCCGTAAGGAATCTGTAATTGTAAATTTGTTTCGGGACTTTGTTATTTTTTTCTGAAATGTAAATTTATTTCGGTAAAACTGTTTTTCCTATGTAAATGTGTCTTATGATATGTAAAAATGTTTTTCAAAATGTAAATTTGTCTCGAGCTTTGTAAAAGTCACACTTTGTAATATTGTTTTGCACTTCCCGGCCACCGTCCCCCTCTGACTCGAAATAAACCCATATCCTTAGATATTCAGTTACTAGAACAGTACACTTGACTCATCTGCTGTAAAAAAAGAAACCTGATGATGATGATGAGTGTAAACCAACTGTTTCCTTGCAGCACGCTCTCTTATTGAGTGTGTGATTCAACCTGACTAAGGTCATTTTTATTCTCCAATGTATTCTCCAATGTGTTTTTAAAGCTAATTAAGCAAGATAAAAAGTAACTATTTCATTTAATATAATGTAATTACTTGTTTTTAAAAATAATGTGTTATATTACGCGTCACTTTGGAAAAGTAATATTATTACGTAACGCGTTACTTATAATGCGTTACCCACAACATTGTACATATATATATGTATAATTTTTATCACAAAATTGTCTGCAAATGTCTGGGAATTGCCACAAAATCAGTAATTTTTATCGCAAAAAACAGTTAATAAATGAAAAGCTACTCTCTGCATCAGTTAGGGTTAAATAACTATATAACAACTGAAACATAATCATCCATGCAGAAATTTTCCAATGGGAGGATTACATATTTACATATTTACTTAGTTAAATCCAGATGGTGATTTATTATTATTATTTATTTTTGGATTGGCAGTGTAGTTTATGACTTATTTATGACTTCACTATTATTGTAAAATGTGTAAAATAGTGATAATGAATAAGTCTGATTGCAAATTACCTTTGTGCAAATGCCAGTAGTGGCCTCACATAAGGTCAGTATTGAGCTGTTTTGTGCTCGGTTCAGCCAGTTTACTGCTAGTTTGGTGCTTGTTGCCCACTTCACCATGGTGATGTAATAATCTTTCCTGTAAAAAAAAATACTTAATAAAATACTCACTTCAAACACTGTCAAATGAATTCTAATTATGCTGATTAAGCTTTAAATCAAAAATAGGAAACAGCTATTTTAAATGTCATTATTTCATAATATTACTATTTTTTTAGTACTTTTGATCTATTACATGCAGCTTGAAAACAAGAGAACAATTTGCTGACAATCTCGGTTGTGTATACTGTCAGAAAGAAAGATAAAAAGGATTGGCTGTCAAATGTTCTACCAGTTGCTTTCAATTGCTAAAAGTTTTTGTTTTGTTTTTTAAACACTCTAGTATTATTTGCCAGATGTCTTCATTAACACAATAGCTGATATTATTAACTTAAACAGTTTTTTTTTTTTTTGGGGGGGGGGGGGGGGGGGGTGCAGTAAACTATCCTAAAGCAACAGATAACACTTCTAGTTAATGACAGATCTTCACCTGATTCTGGGGTCCTCTGGTTTCTTCATCCTCACTGTGTGTAAAGGGCCGTTCAGGCTCACCACTGACAAATAGATCTCAGGGTTTTCCTCCCCGGCCTAAACAGATAACAAACATCACATCACTAAAGAACATCCCTCTCCTTGTCCCCTTCCATGACTCTTAACAAGCAGCACGATTCAAACAATCATTTATGACAAACAAAACCAAATAAAAAAGAAGAAAGTTTTCTGCCTACTGGCAAATGAATAACTGTAAATCAGTTATATTAAGTAAGAAAAACATGCAGATGGACATTGCTTGTCTGAACTGTTATGAAAACTGTGGCCAGTTACATAAACTGCTTATACTAGTCTTACAAGATAATCTTCAAAGCAAAAGTTTTATTGCAACAGTTGAATTTAGTTGTCACTAAATCCCATGAAGCAGTATTTCACCTCACAAAATAAATTTCTATCATTGTTTTCTCGCAGTCATGTGACTACATTCTTAATAATTTTCAAAACTATTATTTTTCATGCTCTCTCCTTCATTTTATATGCATTTATTGAAACAGATTCTCAACTGTGCTTGCTTGAAACATTCAGATTTCCAGTTTGTTCTTGCCTCTTCAAGAAAAGGCTGAGCTTCCATTTACTGTTATGTGCCTAATGTATGTGTTGAATGTTTTTATCTATTAAAATCTAATTCAGAAAAATTATTAAATATTGCAAATGATGTTTGAAATTTGTAAATAATACAGTTTTACAAGAAAATGGCAGTTTAGTTTGTGTTCTTTAAAGCCAGCACTGCTGAGAAGGTGAATGGACAATAATGCAGTATTTAATGACAGTACCAACCAATCACTATATGCATTTCCATTACCCTTCAAACTGAACTCATTCATTAATTTTCTTTCGGCTTAGACCCTAACTTATCAGGGGTCACCACAGTGGAATGAACCGCCAACTGTTCCGGCATAGGTTTTACACAGCGAATGACCTTCCAGCTGCAACCCAGTACTGGGAAACACCCATACACTCTCACATTCACACACATACACTGTGGCCAATTTTGTTTATTCATTCATTTTCTTTTTGGCTCAGTCCATTTATTAATCCGGGGTCGCCACAGTGGAATGAACCGCCAACTTATCCAGCACATGTTTTACACAGCGGATACCCTTCCAGCTTCAACCCATATCTGGGAAACATCCATACACTCTTGCATTCACACACATACACTACGGTCAATTTAGCCTACCAAATTCACCTGTACCGCATGTCTTTGGACTGTGGGGGAAACCGGAGCACCCAGAGGAAACCCACGCAGGGAGATTTACCCAATTCACCTATAGCAAATGTTTTTGGACTGTGGGGGAAACCAGGAAGAGATCCACATGAACACAGGAAGAACATGCCGGGACTCGAACCAGTGACCACTAACCACTAAGCCACTATGCTGCCATTCAAACTGAAACTGATAATTGAATACACTTAAAGGAAACCCGTTGATTTTGCAAAACTCCCAAATATCATGAATAAAATGTATACTTGCTGTACTTTCTCAGTAATGTTAATATTCAAATGTCATTTTCTTTCCCACAAACCTCACAAAACTAAATGGAAACCTCCCATTAATACTTATAATAATGCCTACTTATCATTTGATTAAACAGACAACACTTAACTCAAATAGAGCAGTATTTTAGAGTACATCATGCTCCTTTACATTAGAGTAGAGATCATTAATTTTCAAGACGCTTCCAAATAAAGTCAAAATAAAGCTTTTCATTCTATACCCGGTTTTAAGAGATTTTATGGACTTGTCAAAATGTTTCTGGAGATTGGCTTGGTGCTTACTAAATCATATACTTTATATGTAGATATCAGATAACCATTTAAACATTATCAATGCATTCTAAAGCACCTTTCAAAATATGGCTACAATATATAGGGGTTGGACAATGAAACTGATGCATTGGCTAATTTTGTGTTGGAGATATCATAGCTAAATTTGATCAACCTGGAGGCCAATCTTCCTTAATTGCACATTACACTAGTAAGAGTAAAGTGTGAAGACTTAGCATGGTAATAGCACAGTTTTGCTTAAAATATTGCAATGCACAAAACATTATGAGTGACAAATTGTTTGTGCGTGTCTCTATGGTACATCTATCACTAAGACAGCAATGCTTTGTGATGGTAATGTCAGCATACAGTACCATCAAGAAGGAAGAACCACATCCAATGACAATGTGAAACATGTATTGTTTTCTGATGAGTCCACCGTGTGGAAAAGACCCAAGGAAGCATACTACCCAGACTGTTGCATGCCCGGAGTAAAGCATGGGAGTGAATCAGTGATGGTTTGGGCTGCAATATCATGGTATTCCCTAATCCCAGTACTTGTGCTAGATGGGTGAATCTGTTGATAATGCACCAATACGGACAGCAAGACTGGTAACAGGGTGGTTTGAGGAACATGAAAGTGAAGTTGAACATCTCCCATGACCTGCACAGTGACCAGATTTAAATATTATTGAGTCAATTTGGGGTGTTTTGGAGGAGCGAGTCAAGCGTTGTCCTCGGCCAGCATCACGTAGTGATCTGATCACTATTCTGCAAGAAGAATGGCTTAAAATCCCTCTGGCCACTGTGCAGAACATCTATCTTTCATTGTCAAGATAAATTGATTCTGTGTTGACCGCAAAAGGAGGTCCTATTTCATACTAATGAGTTATTGTCATCTAAAACCAGACATTTCAGTTTCATTGTCCAACACTTGTGTGTGTATGTATGTATATATATATATATATATATATATATATATATATATATATATATATATATATATATATATATATATATATATATATATATATATATATTTGCAGAAATCTCTGATGAAAAACTAGTCTGATGATCCTGGAATAAACTAACACAGGGATACACATCTAAACCCTAAACATAAAAATAAAAGAAAACAAAACCTGTAGAGATTTACTTTAGGGTAGCGGTACTCTTGTCCATTGGGATACAGCACACTGGTGAACATGGGTATCTCCATCTTGGGCACCAGGGTGTCATTGATGGTGGCATATGCCAGTCTGAGACCATCTGGTGACCACCAGTGTGCAATTTGATTCTGGAAAATCTCCTCTGCAAACACAAACAAATAAATCACAGTTTAAACATAAAGCATAGCATTATATTTCATTCATTTACATTTACATTTCCAGCATCATACAGAGGGCATCCTGCAAAATACATAACTGCAACATGTGCAAAAAGCACCTGGGTGATTTATCACATCCAATTTCTTTAGGCTTCTGCCTCAGGAGTCTCATCCATCATTTCATAATGCAGACAAGAGGAGCAGAATGACCGTCATGGTGGCGAATGTAAAATATGACTGCCTGTAACACTGCAGACGGAACCTCTAGAGCTCAGTTAGACATTCTAATGAATTTTTTTTTTTTGACACAATAAGGTGCATTGTTCAAGAAATATTGTTAAATTCACATTCAAATTGTGCCATTAAAAGCTACACTGTAAAAATAGTTTATATACAGGGCATCCGGAAAGTTTTCATAGCGCTTCGCTTTTTCCACATTTTTTATGTTACAGCCTTATTCCAAAATGGATTAAATTCATTTATTTCATCAAAATTCTGCACACAATACCCCATTATGACAATGTGAAAAAAGAATTTTTGAAATTGTTGCAAATTTATTCAAAATAAAAAACCTGAAAAATCACATGTACATAAGTATTCACAGCTTTTGCTCAATAACTTGTTGATGCACCTTTGGTAGCAATTACAGCCTCAAGTCTATTTGAATATGATGTCATAAGTTTGGCACATCTGTTATCGGGAAATTTTTCCCATTCCTCTTTGCAGTACCTCTCAAGCTCTATCAGGTTGGATAGGAAGCGACAGTGTACAGACATGTTCAGATCTCTCCAGGGATGTTCAATAGGATTTAAGTCTGGGCTCTAGCTGGGCCACTCAAGGACATACACAGAGTTGTTGTGAAGCCACTCAATTGATATTTTGGCCATGTGCTTTGGGTCACTGTCCTGCTAGAAGATGAACCGTCGCCCCCGTCTGAGATCAAGAACACTCTGAAGCAGGTTTTCATTCAAGGTGTCTCTGTACATTGCTGCATTCATCTTTCCCTCTGTCCTGAATAGTTTTCCAGGTCCTTCTGCTGAAAAACATCCCCACAGGGATGGTATTAGCCTGGTGATGAGCGGTGCCTGGGTTTCTCCAAATGTAACGCCTGGCATTCACTCCAAAGAGTTTCATTTTAGTCTCATCAGACCAGAGAATTTCGTGTCTTATGGTCAGAGAGTCCTTCAGATGCCTTTTGGCAAATTCCAGGTGGTGAGTGGCGTCCGTCTGGTCACTCTACCATACAGGCCTGATTGGTGGATTGCTGCACAGATGGTTGTCCTTCTGTAAGGTTCTCCTCTCTTCACAGAAGAACGCACAGACAGAAATTTTTCTGTCACCTTTGCCAGCCTTGTGCCTCGAGACAATCCTGTCTCGGAGGTCTACAGACCTTTGTCCACACCAAATTCCTTCATGCTTGGTTTGTGCTTTGACATGTACTGTCAACCCTGGGACGTTATATAGACAGGTGTATGCCTTTTCAAATCATGTCCAATCAACTGAATTTACCACAGGTGAACTCCAATTAAGCTGCTGAAACATCACAAGAATGATCAGTGGAAACAGAATGTACCTCAATTTGAAGCTTCACATCAAAGGCTGTAAATATGTACATGTATGATTATGTACATGTGAATTTAAAAAAAAAATCTGTTTTCACATTGTCATTATGGGGTATTGTGTGCAGAATTTTGAGGAAATAAATGAATTTAATCCATTTTGGAATAAGGCTGTAACATAAAAAAGTAGTGGAAAAAGTGAAGCGCTATGAATACTTTCCGGATGCACTGTATATAATGTTGATAGTACATCTATCTGTAAATATCACCATAATTGTACTATAACTGCACTTTATAACTTATAACTATATCCTGCATTTGCTGCTATTGCACTCCTGGTTAGACCTAAACTGCATTTCATTGCTTTGTACTTGTACATGTGTAATGACAATAAAGTTGAATCTAATCTAAACATCTAAAAAAGTGGATACAATTATCACAGAAACACCAGCTCATTCTCGTAAGTTTTATATTCTCATAAGACTCCCCACCATTGTTATGTGAAAAACAATTCAATTCAATTCAATTCACCTTTATTTGTATAGCGCTTATACAATGTAGATTGTGTCAAAGCAGCTTCACATAAAAGGTAACAGTAAATAGGAACAGTGTAGTTCAGTTTGTAGTGTTTAAGTTCAGTTCAGTTTAGCTCAGTTCAGTGTGGTTTAATAATCACTACTGAGAGTCCAAATACTGAAGAGCAAATCCAACGATGCGCAGCTCTACAGATCCCGAACCAGCTTAAACATGCTTCAAAATATATTATTTTAAGTACTCACAATTTTTTGAACAACATCTGTTCACTGTATTAAAATGAAATATGCAACCACAGGATGGCAGTAGAGATCTTTACACAGAAGAAAATAATCAGGCGTAGTATGAGCATGTGACTAAGAATAGCCTCCGACTGAGATGTTAATTTAGGATAAAACCAATTACGGAGCACAGAACGCAGTTCAGCATGTGTCACAAACAAACCCGCAGCCAATGTCCCCTCATATTACAGAACAACATAGCAGAGGATGATGAGGAAAACGCTGATAAACACATTTACATAATACACAAGCAAATGTATGATTAAGCTTTCGTAATACTGGTCTGCTACCGAACTCATTTCACAAACTGTTTTGTATAAAGCAACAAATGCGCCAAGGTTATTACCCTCAGCATACTAGAACATTCACTACAGCAAAAGCTGACAGGAAAATGGAGGACAATAACAGGTGGAGCTAAAAGGGTTGTGAGTGTGTGTTTCTAGAGAGGATATCAATCGCACCTGAGGGACTGACACAGACAGTTCATAGCAGGAGGGATTTTAGACCCAGTGATTAACAACATGTTTGATATGCCTCAAAGGGACAACAAATAAAAAGTATATAGGCTACAGGAGAAACCTCAACATCGCGAGAAAGATGATCAGTGTCACATATAAATTAGGTGGTGTAACGATAACCTGGCTTTACTTGACTGGTCGGATCTGTAAAAACCTCTTATGCTCACCAGGCCATCATTTATTCATTTAAATATATAGTGAAAACAGTCTTTCTTGCTTTTCATTGGATCGGCCTTCAGCAGTGACATTTGCATTGCACTAATCTGAGCTAAACTCAACTTCAACAGTGACATTTATACTCAACTTAGAATATTAAAAAATATGCCTACTCTCTTTTCTTCATCTATTTTAAGCTGCTGTCACACAATCTACTTTGTAAAAACACTCTTGAATAAAGATAAATAAAAAAAAAACAAATATTATAATCATTTTAGAAGGGCTTTAACTATGGTTTATTTACTTACTGTTTATTGTTTGGAATAATGTACATACTAGTGATATCAGAACATTCTGGAAATGTTAGCTTTTAGTTCCCAGAATGTTCTTTTTTAAATTTTGTTTTTGGTTGCCAAAACAAAAAAAGGAGCTTTAGTTTTTACGGTTACTGTAAATTTTATTGTCCCCGTTTAGGGTAATTTGTTCTGCAGCATACTAGATTTACAACACATATATCATGCCACACACTTTACATTAAACAACATTAATAGTACTAAAAAACAGCCTCTTCCCATTAAAATTCACCAAATCGATAACACAAGGTACAAATGAAAATTAAAACTGTTGGTCCTTGCCAAAGGTCCTGAGGTAAGTATTTGAAATTAATCAAAAAGAGGATATCAGCTTTAATCTGATGGGATTTCTTTAACACCTGGCTTTTATACAACCACAGCACCCATTATACTTTACTGCAGGTATTTAAAACCTTACTGTGCATTCACACCAATGGTGGTGAGAGTGTCAAAGGTTGTTCTGGCCGCCCTGGAGACAACACTGTCTGCCTTCAGGAGAAAGCAGCGTATTTAAAGGAGCCATTGCAGCATATCAGCATATCACTTACATTCCAGCATGAAACATGTTTACTAGCGTGAAAACGTTGCGCACTTTGTCTCAAATTCAGTTAACAAGGAAAGATCAAGTAGCGTATGGTGTGGTTTTGTGTCCATATGTCTGAAATATTCTGAAGCAGCAATACTGTTTTGTATTGTCGCATGAGATTCCCACTTTAAAAAATAAAAATAAAATAAATACACACATTTATATATTACATATATATATATATATATATATATATATATATATATATATATATATATATATATATATATATATATATATATATATATAAAATAACATTAATGCACACCAGTAACTCGCCAGTAACTTTTTTTACGTATGTCCTTGTAAGAAAACACCTTAAATTATTGGCGACCGCAATAATCAAACAACTGTGGTCGGAACCAAAGTTCACAGGACTGTGTTCTCTGGACTCCTCTGAAGCGTTGGACTTTTACATTCTGATTGCTTACAATAAAGACTTTGTTAGCTTATCCTAAATAATCTTTCTGTATTTTCATTAAAATTGAATGTATTATCAATAATAGTACCTAGGTACTTATAACTTTCCACTAATTCAATCTGGTGGTTATCAATACCTAAAACTATGTTCTGCTTCTGCCACACATTTTGATAACAGCTGAAAAGCCGTGTATATGGAGGTAAGCGGTCAGCTAGTAAGCACGAAAAGGAACAGCATCATTCCGCCCTGTAGCGTTCTTTTAAAGACGTACCACTGGCTACATAATTTCTCCAGAAATTTATATGGGGGACGTTTTCAGAATCAGCCTATGTTGGAAAAAGTATTAAAAGGGTTTAGCTTAAAAAAATAAATAAAATGAATAAATAAATAAATAATAATAATAATAATAATAATAATTATTATTATTCAACTGCATATTGAGTTGTTATTTGTGAAAAAAAAAATCTGTCATCAGTGAGGTTAAAAAACACAAAACTAAAACTAAAAACTAAACTAAAACTAAAACCTTACCCTTACACCCTATGGCATTACTTTTACTTTAACTATGATAACTGATATAAAATCAAATATATTTATATAAAAAAATAAAACTAATGAATATGAATAAAAGCTGTATTGAATATGAATAAAAGCTGTTAGTGTAAATTGTAATTGTATCTCAATGACAAAAAGTTAACAATGATGTGATCCTTGGTATTTACTTGCATCTTGTATAATCTGCAAGATCTGCAAATTTATGAGCAGAGCTTTATTCCAGCTGTGAAACAAAACAAAAAAAAATCACAAAACTCAAAAAGAAAATGTACTGAGAGAAGCATCTAAAATACCCAAACGCAGTGATGGATGAACACATTTTGAACAAGATTGTCCCCACAGATTAAACAAATTTGACATTCACAATCACTTCTGCTCTTTTATTACATGCGCACAGTCCACTGGGTTGTTTTTATTATTCATGTTTATGGGTTTTACCTTCATAGAGCCAGTCAGCAAGTCCATTAAATATGACCCCCAGACTGCCGGTGGACACCAGGCGGATTGATGGGCTGTTGACTTGTGCTTTGTAGTAGATGTTGTTCTCAAAGATGAAAATCTGCCAGGAAAGAAAAACAAATGATTGTCTCACAAACTATTGTAACAACATTACTTTTGAAACACAAGTGAATTGGGTAGGCTAAATTGTCCGTAGTGTGTGAGTGTATGTGTGAATGAGTGTGTGTGGATGTTTCCCAGAGATGGGTTGTGGCTGGAAGGGCATCCGCTGCGTAAAAACGTGCTGGATAAGTTGCCGACTGTGGCGACCCCCGGATTAATAAAGGGACTAAGCCGAAAAAGAAAATGAATGAATGAATGAATGAACTCTCTTAAAGAGCTCTAGCAGGGTAACAGATATCTTTTATTAGGGATTGAGCACCTATGATGCTAGGCCCTATTGGAATTGCATCTTTTTCTTCTTCTCTAGAATGAAGCGCATTTTTGAGAGTCTAAACATACTCGAAAACTCACAAAACTTTGCACATGTGCCAGAAGTGGTGAAAATTTTCATTTGTTGTGGATTTCGAATGTGGGTGTGGGAAAATGACTCGACAGCATCACCTATGCACTATGCACTTTTGGAGTAGCCCCCAAGCTACGTTTTACGCACACGTACAAAAATGTACACATACATCAAACCTAAACCAATATCTATAAAAAAGACATTTGTGCAGTTTCCAGGCGTTGTACTTTAACGAACTCATCCTAGGGATTTTATCAGATCAACACCAAAGATCTAGATTTATGTCGAAGGGCGTGTCCATGGCAGCCTCACAAACTTTGATGTTTCGCCATGAAACAAGAAGTTGTTATAACTCATACATTGTCCAATCTGCCGCAAAATCCATACGTTTAATTGACCAAAACATGTTTACATGCCAATATCCAGTTATAGTCATAACGCCACTTGTTGGCAACAGGAAACTCCTCCTACAAATGTTATCAGACTGAATCAAAGTTTTGTCAGTATAATTCAAAGACCTTTGTGATGTAAAATTGTAAAGATCTAGAGATTTCCTTGAAGGGCGTATCCGTGGAGGACTTACAAAGTTCAGTGTATCGCCATGGAGGATGAAGTACTTATAACTCAGTCACACAATGTCAGATCTGCCTGAAAATTCACAGGTTCGATGAGATTTCTCTCCAGAAGACATCTACATGCCAATATTGGGTCACAGTCATAGCGCCAACTGCTGACAGAAGGAAGTTTGGCATTAATTTTTGATTTTCTCAGGTTTTTTAATATATAGCACAGATTTTATTATTATTGTCCACTGTTCTCTGTCATCCGGCCACCGGGAGGCGGTGAGCCTGAGAGCGAGGTCCCTTTTATCGCTGCTTGCAGCTTTGATTAAAACTGAATCCTGTTGATGATAATGCGATAATGTATACTTTTAAAACCATGAGCTCTGAATCATAATATACTGCTATGTAAACAAAACATTTAAAGTCATTCTAAATGTGCAATTTAAGTGGGACATTTTACAGTATTTATTTTATAGTATGGTAACACTTTAAAGATGCAATTAAAATTATTAACTACTAGCTTAATCTCTGCCTTTTACTAAAATATGAACTGTTTATTAGGACTAATAAAGAATGATCTTATTTTGGACTCCCAATCCTTCCCAACTACTACCTAACTACCATCTAATTGGTAGTTTATTGAGCTAAAAGGCTATTTGTTAATGGTTTATAAATAATATGAACTGGCATTAAAACAAAGTGAATCAAATTACTTATCTGTTAATTTTGTTTATTTTAATGAAATCATAATTTTTAATTGACAAGGCTTTCCTTCTCTCATGCAATAATATATTTTTATTTGCCGATGACGGTTTTACTGAAATGAGGTCAGGCTAAAAACCTGCCACTCACACGAAATACAGTACTACAGTGCATTAGTGCCCTCCACCTTTTCAGCAGGTTCCAGTTCCATGAGGATTTTAAAAACCTTAAATAAGCCATGAACAAAGCCATGAATCACAGCATTACACACTTTGAAATAAAAATGTGAAAATCTGACAAAAAGACTACTCTGATTAGTGGAATTTTCTGTACACATCATCAAGGATAATGTATTTTTTATGCATGAATTCTGCTATTAACCTTGATTGTTTTATAAAATAAGGTGAATTAATGTTACCAAATTTTAAAGGATTGTTTGTTGTTGTTAATATTAAGAATCAGTCGTCCTATGAAAAAAAAAAAGAATCTGACTGTCATGGCTGGTAGTGAACCCTAACCATACAATCAATCCAACCCAGGCTCGCTCTCAAAACGTACCGCTATATATATTTCCGGAGAGCGGTAATTACGTCCCAGGAGGTACGTTTTTTAAAGTATTTGTTTTCACAAATCCACCAGAGGGCGCTCAAATTTCTCTTGCGAGTGCCATTAGTGCCTGCTGCTCTCACATATATCCACCAGAGGCCGCTGTCGACTGACTTACTGACTAACTGACTGATAGTGTTTTCAAAAGCACAGATTGATCCGCCCAACCACTTTCCTAAACCCAACTGACAGTTTAAAAAAGCAATCCAGAAAAACAAAAGCCCTCACCTGATTTTTAAGACGTTTTCAAATTTTACCACATTCTCACCGTTATTTACTTGTTTATTTAATTTTTTTGGTTTCTGTTTTTGTCTTACCCGCTTTCTGGAATTGTTCTTTGCCGGTCTCGAACCGTGTTGTCGTGATAAACTTTTCTATGCGACTCAAGTCCACCGAAGTACATGGCGAGCTACTGGACAAACTGTTAACAGCGGGAAAGCCGTCCATACGGAGGTGAAATACAGCCATACATACTTCTGGCTACATAATTTGCGATGTATGTATATACTGTAGGGCTACGTTTTCAGAATGAGCCTGTTGGTTTTAAAGGCTTGATTGTTATTGTTAGTATTAGGAATCAGTCCCCCCTTAAAAAATATGCTTTTATTTTGGAATCTGACTGTCATGCTTGATAGTGAAACCCAACCATACAATCAACCCCCAATGGACAAAATCCCACCTGACATTTTATTTCTCATAAAAGAAGTCACTTTGCTGAGATGTCAAAATAAAAAAGAAATCGCTTGGAACTTTAGTTCTGATTTTAATAATAATAAAAAAAAAACCCTAGAGATGAACCACACTCCCTATAAAAGAAAAATTAACCGTATGAAATAATCACAGAGCTTACGGCAAACTCTAGAAACCTATTCACAGTAACCGCACTGACAAAACAGACAATCAGCCGATCATAGAAGATTTTAGTCTATCGTTTTTAGAGTTATAATTCATTTGCTGTCTTTGGGCCCTATCATACACCCGGCGCAATAAGGCACAAGATGTGTTAGGCGTGATTGGTAGCTATATTCAGACCAGCGCAATCCTAATTTTTATGTTTTGTGCCATGCATATTTATTTTAATAAAAACAAGATTTGTTCACCTTATGTGTTTTGGAGACGTACGCATCACCATATAGGGCATAAGAATCAGACAAGTGTTTGGATATTTTTTGACCACATTTCGTTATTATTGTTCATTTATTTGTTTGCTGGAAATTAGAACTGAATTTAGGAAAAAAATTTAATCAAATCTGTGTGCTTAACAAACAAAATTAAATATATAGGTTAATGGATGTCTTCAGTGGAGTGGGTACAACACTGTTTCCTTATCCATGAAAATAAATGAGTAGAGTAAAAAATAAAAGTAAAGTAAAGAGAAATTAAAGAGGCTGAATAGAGGAGGCTTGTTCATTATTTATCTTCATGCAGATGGCCTGTTTTCTCGCCAGTTCAAGCATTCAATTTTTTTTACACTTACAAAGTCCGCGATGTAAATAGCAAATGTGCCATGACTCTTAAAGGGAATGGGAGATGAGACTCTGATTTATTTAATGCACATTATGCTCAAAACACACCCATAACTCATTAAAAGTATAAGCAGAACCCTGTTAGAACATGCACCGTGGATTTTTCCATCCTTAAAATAGCAAAGGTGGATTCAGACACGCCCTTAATGACTTTGTGCCATGCGCGTTAGACTTTGCGCCTAGATAGTTAAAATAGAGCCCTTTGGTAAATCACTAGGAAAAATACATGGCAGTAAACAGTACAAACTACTACTTGCGCTACAAACTGGTGTGTTTATGGCAATACATTTAAACAAAAAAATAAAATAAGAAAATACCATTTTGCAACATCAAACAACATAAGCTGTTTTGTATGATTAAAAGTGATTGAGATTGGAAATCTAGACAGATTTCGTCCACTCTTAATTGAACAATATGGTGGATGATGAAATATTTATATTACAGATTCAGTGAAGAGCTCATTCCCATACACAAGACTTTGTCTTAGTCTTCTCATCAAAGTCATTAGTCTTGTCATCAAAGTTTTGTATTCAAAATCTCATCAAAATTCTGTACTGTTATTCAAGGCTGGAAAATATTAAATGAAGAATTTCTGAAATGCACATGGCGAGAACAAAAGAAAAATAGTTCGAGTAACTCCAACTGTTGTGCTTTTTATTTGCACTTTGTATGAATGATGATTCAAAAGCTGGTTCAAACAGTAAAGTATTTTGCTGTATATCAAGGCCACTACGTTTTATGAAAAGGCAGACTATAGACAACAGCCTTTTTCTGTAAGCATATACACTTTAAATGGAGAATAAAACTATTTCAATTATGAGTTTAGACTGTACAGAGCATACTTGATATACTGAATCCTCACAGATGAATATCTCTTGTGAATATTTATAACATTGTGCTACATTAATCAAGGTTGGTGACAGATTGTCTTCAGCATGATTGACAGCTGTGGGAGAGGTAGTGTGTGTTTATGTGTGAGCATGGGTCTGCTGGGATTTATTCAGCAGTTGAATCATGCTCAAAAACACAAAAATGCAAATCAAACAAATGAAAAAATGACTTTAAAATGACAATAACACATTATTTATTACAATATGTCAATTTATGGGTGATTAACAAATTGTAGCAAATTAAACGGAAATTTGACCAAAATTTGCAATTGCATTGAATTTGAACTATATAATCATTTAGTTGTGATTAGCATATTTATTAAAAAGCCTGTGGTCTGTCTTGTTACCAACATATTGGTGAATAATTGTAAGACTTTTCCCCCTTGCCTCAGACTAACACTGCACATGAGCCCTTTCATTTATCCGTTATTGTTATGCATTTATCTGATCACTGCCATTTACTCTGAACATGAGCAGAAAGACTCATGATGAGGCAGACACACAGACAGACAGATAATGGCTCAGTGCTCTGTCATAAATCAGTTCAGATGAACAGAATGAATCATTACTTTTCTGACACAGAGAGTCCAATAAGGAGGAAAACGAATACGATAGATGGCAAAAGACTTAAAGAAAAAAACTAAAACAAAAGTATGCTTCAAAAATGTATCTACAACCTAGGCTCATTTGAAATACATGACTCAATTTTATGCATAACCTTAAATATCCGGTTACATTACACAGCTTTTTCAGATGAAACATCAACAGGAGACCACAGTTGTCCTAAAGTTAAACCGTAACAAATGGACTGAAAATACTTGAATGTACTGACTGATAATACTGCCCAAGAGGTGTTTTAAAAATAGCAGCCAAGTGAAAAGGGAAACATAGGCTCATTTGGAAAACGTAGCCCTATACATATTTATGGAGATCGCAAATTACGTAGTCAGAAGTACGTCTTTAAAACGGGCCAATCTGTGCTTTTGAAAACACTATTGATTGGGTTTAGGGAAGGAGGAGGGTGAGTCAGTCGGTCGGTCAGTCAGTCAGTAGACAGCGGTGGATTTACGTGGGAACAGCAGGCGTGAATGGCACTCGTGAAAGAAATGAGATCTGAAAAAGCATACACAGTGGTCTGGCGAAAAAGTCACGAAAACAAAAAATGCAAAAAAAACTTAGCTCCTGGGACGTATTTGGCGTTCCCCAGAAATGTATGTAGCGGTACGTTTTCAGCATGAGCCTGGGTTCGAAAAGGGGCTTTTGCCAGTGGTTTAACAAACGCAGGAATGACACAAAACTTTTTGTCAAACCATGTTTGCCCTGCCATATTGGCTGTAACATCTTAAACATTTCAAATAAGCATATTTCATAATTTCAGAGTAATTTTGGATTAAACAATTTTAAAATCACTCAGCAGACTGAACAGGCCACTCAGAAACATTCTAGAATAATCACTGGATTTACATGTACACTTTGGGGTACTCGTCCTGCTAGAAATTTCTTTCTATGCACTGAAGATATTATAGTCTTTGTCAAAATGACTTCAAATAATCAGTGATGTACTTTATACAGTTCATTTAAAATACCACAATCAATACCACCTTTTAACAGCAAAGGATCCCTTCAACAAGACTGCATTATTCTGCTCAGGAGTCTTTTTTTCCCCTGAAACATACCCCTGATCAACGAGTCCAAAGAATTGCAGTTTGGTCACATAAATCCAAAAACATTCCTCCAGAATTGTACAGCTCTTTCTAAATCAATTTTAGTGATTTAGTGAATGGTCAGTGTATGATGCGGCTAGGCTAGCTTCAATTTTGATTGAATTATTCTCTAATCGGTTGTCTATTATGTCGGGAATATACCCCTGTAATGCATACTGCAGTCCTTTATTGTCTGGCTTTCTTGGATATCTCACCTGTTCGCCAAAAATGACTAATTATATCCCTGGGAATGTCTGACACCGGCACATACACATTTTTAAAGATGTGCCAGGCACAAAAGCTTGACAGGCGTAGCAACAGTAACTAGGAAGGGCGGGGCTTAGCGAAGGTTCAATTGTTGTGTTGTTGTGAAGCCAGGAGACTGATCCCCACTCACCCCAACCAACTTAAAACTTTTCATTGTTTCTCTCACTTCTAAACACTTAACATCAGGGATGTAACCATTCTGATGTATGTTCTTCATAAAACACTTGGGGGGACAACTTCAGTGTTCACATCACTTAAATTTGTAAAAACTTGTACAGATTATATATATATATATATATATATATTATTAATTAAATAACTTAATGCCTTCATGTTGTCCCAACCCAAGTTGATTGTGGAGCCCAGCATTGTTTTTTTTTTACAGTGAATGAGCCAAGGCCAATGAGAATACAAGAGTTAAAATAAAATTAGAACTGTGACAGCCTGTGTCCTATATTGTATCTTATTTTCTCTCTCTACGCAGATTTGCAGTTTGAGCTACATCCCTTACTACAACCATTTTTTTCTCACTACAATGAAGCTATATAAGGCACTTGTCTATGTAGACTATGAGGCAGTTAAGTAGATTTTGGCACAGTGCCAGTCCTGTCCCATTGTCTATACTGTATGCTGTTCTCTACCACACCTTTGATGTGCAGCGACTCCTCTACATTTCTATTACTGCTTATCCATAACTGGCCTATTGATCCATCTCGTGTTCTTTTGCCCCATGAAGAGCCTGGGATGTGACCTTCAGTGTAGGCTCTGGATCTTGTGACGGCCCCAGCTGATTGCACTGTCATGGAAAACTAATTGCTGGAGGAGTCACTAGAACGCAGGACAGCATAAGGCCACCTGCAAAATTATACACCTAATGCTCTGCTCACACACACACATTTAGTTGGGTTTGTATATATAGCTGTATTACAGTATATTCTACAGTATATTCTAACCTAATTAACAGTAAACTCTCACAGGGAAAGTTCGCCCAAAACTGAATGTGTTTTCATCATTTACTCATCCTTTACTTGATCCAAACCTGTTTGTCTTTCTTTTTTCTGTTGAACACAAATGAATATATTTTGAGGAAAGTTGAAAACCTGTAACCATGGATATGGATAGTATTTGTTTTCCTAAAGAAGTCAATAGTTGCTAGTTTCTTCAAAATAACTTTTTTAGAATGTTCAACAGAATAAAGAAACTTATAAAGAGTTGGAACCAATTGAGGGTGAGTAAATGGTGAATACATTTTCATAAATAGACCTTCCCAAAAATTCCCTGGAAGCCACTTCACTTTTTATTTATTTATTTTTTGTTTGTTTGTTTGTTTGTTCTTTTTTGCTGTTGTTGACAGTATCATCCCCATTTTCCTAATCTTTACATGTATCTAATTTTCATAAATAACGTTTATTGAATTACTTTAGGTTAAATGTGTGTTGATCTTTACTGTTGTATGAATGATACTGAGCACCTTTCTCTGCACAGTTTCTCCGCATGTGGAGCTGTTTGTGATGATCATACGGCTGTCTCATTATCACCTGCTTTTGGTTGTGTTTTTGTTTGTGTAGCAAAAGTACACTGTGTAGATGTTAATATTTTAAAACCTAGGAATACTAAAACTATAAATATATGAAATGCAGCAGTTTACTGTAAAAATGTGGACATGTATTTTACAGTTTATTCTGCATTTTTAGCAGTAAAAGTCTGCCAACCATAGTTGTCATTTTTTTTTTTTAGAGATTTTTTTTTTTGCTTTGTTTTCAAAAAAAATATTTTCTAACTCAATGCTTTTGTTTGGTTTTCCAGTAAAACATAAACAAATCAAATAGATTTACTTGAGAAGCAAACTGCTTATTTTCTGAAGAAAAGGTGAAAATTGACAAATAAATGTGAATTTAAATCTTTATTTGCCATTACTTGTTTTTTACAGTATTAGTTGAAAAAAAAATAGTTAAATTATTTTATTTCAATTAGCACATTTTGTCAAAAGTTGATTTAGTCTGATGACCTTATAGTTTTGATAATAATAACAACAACAACATTAAAATTTACCTAAAGAAAAACACTTTGGGCCCTATCATACACCCAGCTCAATAAGGCGTTTTGTTGCTATTTTCAGACCAGCGCAACCCTAATTTTCATGTTTTGCACCACGTTGTTTACACAGTAAATCCATTTGTGCTACTTTGCCGACACATGGGCATGCTGGTCTATAAAGGAGGTGTGTTAAGGTGCATTGTTGGAGCATTGATATTCTAAGAAACTGAAATAGACTGCGGCTGCGCCGTTGACCAAGTAAAAGCTGGGCTTAAGTCCAGTGCAGAGCGCATTAATCTGGCTATGCAGGTTTAAACGCACAGGATGTACAGCATTAAACAAATATCTTTACATATGAAAAAAAATAAAAGATTAAAATGTCACAAAAATTATTATTTACTACATAGACATAAAAAAACACTACCTCCATGCTTTCTTCATGTTGGGGGCTTTTTATTAAAATGTTATTATTATTATTATTATTATTATTATTATTAGCAGTATTATTTATTTTATGCATATTTATATTTGTCTTAATAATAACAAGTTTGGATTTGTCCACCTGTCAGTTTTTGTAGACCTATGCATCACTATATGGGGCATATCAATAGGATGTGTTTGGATTTGACTTCACTTCATTATTATTGTTCATTTATTAGTTTCCTGGAAATTAGAACTGAATTTAAAAATAGTTTTAAAACAAATCTATGACCTTAACAAACAAAATTAAATATTTAGGCTAATGGAAGTCTTCAGGGGAGTGCGTACAACACCGTTTCCTTATACATAAAAGTAAACCGTAAAAGTAAAGAGGTCAAAAGGAGGAGGCTGATTCTTTATCCTCACGCTGCAGATGATCTGTTTTCACGCTAGTGAAGCTTTCAGTTTTTCCACTTACAAAGTCCGCCATGTAAAAAGCAGATGCGCGTTAGTGTGATGCAACCCACTGAGACATAAATTAATGCTCAGTTGTTTTCAGAAAAAAAAGTTATAGTTATTATGTTTATCAAGTAATTTTTTTCATGATATAATTGTTCTGATTTTTAACTGAAAACAGGAAAAACATATAGGGCTCTATTTTAATAATCTAGGCGCAAAGTCTAAAGCGCATGGCCTGTCCAAATCTACTTTTGCTATTTTAAGGATGGAAAAATACGCTCTGTGCCACAGCGCATGCTCTAACAGGGTTGTGCTTATTCTCCTAATGAGTTAGGAGTGTATTTTGAGCAAAATGTGCATTAAACCAATTAGAATCTGCCCTTCCCTTTAAAAGTCAGTTGCGTCGCGCCATAGTGCATTTGATATTTATAAGCAGGACTTTGTAAGTGGAAAAACTGATTGCTTCATTAAAAAGAAAACAGCCTGTAGCATGATAAAGAATGAACCTCCATTCGGCCTTTTTACTTTACTTTTACTCTTAATTTATAAATATAAATATGCATATAATAAATAATACTGCTAATCTTAATAACATTATACAAAAGCAAGTTGTCATGAATAAACTGAAAAAAAAAAATCCTTGAGATGAAGGCATGGAGGTAGTATTTTTTATATTTATGTAGAAAATTAATTTTTTGTAACATTTTAATCCTTTAATATTTTTCATATGTGAAGACATTTGTGTATTGCTGTACATCCTGGGTGTATTAAGCAATGTGTAAGCATTTGGACCTGCATATGCACATTTAGACCAGCTTTTAGTTGGTCAATGGCGCGATCCATTTCAGTTCCTCAAAATACCAACGCACCAACAATGCACCTTAACACATCTCCTTTATAGACCAGCACACCCATGAGTCCACAAAGTGGTGCAAATAGATTTACTATTTATACAATGTGGCACAAAACATGAATATTAGGGTTGCGCTGGTCTGAAAATAGCAACAAATTGTCATATGCGTCTTGTACCTTATTACGCCAGGTGTGTGATAGGACCCATAGAGTTTTTTTTAAACATTTTTGTTGCTTACTTAATGAAAATGTCTCAACAAGTTAAATTATTATCAAACATATATGTAGATCAAAAAGTGTAGCATGACACCGGTTACATTAAAAAATGACTACGCTAAATCTCTATTTCTATCTATGAGGAATAGTCAGTGATGAGCAAACAGCACAGATTAAGGTCAGTAAGAAACGTGGTTGCTAAAATCAGCTCTTTTGAAACGAGTCTGTCAAGCTGCAGCCATCTGTCACTGCTACTACTACTGGACCTGCTTTATCTCTGCCAGTCTCACACAGACACAAGCAGGTCGATATGACCGGATCACATCTCTAGATCTGGAGCTGTACCAGGCCTGCTTCACAGCTCTTTATCTACTCCACACTTTCTTATTTAAATGCTTAGTGGAAGGATGGGTATGAAAGATCAAGAAGTGTCAAAACAACAGTTTATTATCATAGTATTATTAATCATTTTAACAATTCAGTTTTAGGATTTCATATTGGTTAATCAAAATACAGTAAAAACAGTAATTTATAGCTGTGATAACTAAGGTTACTCGTCAGCATCATTAAGATCCTTCAGAAAACAATATAATATCTTGGTAAATATTTCTTATTAATAATTTGGAAAACCGTTGTGCTGATTAATTAGTTATTTTTTATTATTGTTTTATTCTCTGCATCCTTCTCATCCTTCCTACCAGTGCATACATATTTAGATCCTTAGATAAATAAAATCAGACAACCTCAAACATTTGAACACTGTTGTATGAAGAATATGTGTACCTTCAGTCATAAACTGAAGAAATATTAAACTGAACCTCAAATATGACTAATTTTAATATTTTAATTTCAGTATTAAACATTTTAAGGAAGTATGGATGGTGTTAATTAAAATATAAAGTGCTATTAAATTTAGAAGTTAAAAATAAAGCTATTAAAATGCTTTTTCCAAACTGTCATAATCACAATTCTCATGAGGCTATTAGAATTGTATGATTTTTCGGATCCCATTTTAGTGGAACAGACTGACTGTCAAAGTGTCTATTTTTAGTCAATTTTTTTTATAACAGTGTCATTCATATTTTTTCTTGACCTCAACTACAATGGTACAAATTGATTTTTGTCTATTAACATCATTAAGTAAATATAGATATGAATTTTTACACCTACATTTTACACCACAAGGTCAGATAACATTTTCAAAATGTCAAGAAAACATGGTACGCATGTGAGCTAATAAAATGCATTGAACAGCTACAAGTATAAATAGTGCAGATAGAAATTTCATTGTTCACCGAGCAATTAATTGACTCAGAAAACCTCAAAGAAAGAGTGGATGATAAAATAACCAAATAATGTTCAAACATTAACGGTCAAGTGCATAGTGGATAAGTGCGTTCCACAAAGAGACAACCTCTTTGTGAGTATTTACTGATTGAAAAAACACTTCTTAAGTACATTTACATAGACACCAATAATCTAATTTTAATACGATTAAGACAATACTCTGACTAAGAGTCTACCATGTAAACAGCCATTTTATTTTATTTTTTTATTAATTTATTCTGAATAAAGTCATAATCGAACTAAACAGAAATCAAATCAAGACAGGTAGAGTATTCCTGTTTTAGTCGCATTATTGACGTGCAGTACTGACGTGTAAACACCTTAATCAAACTTAATCAAATGCATTGTGTAGGATTTTCGCCGACTTTTGCGACACACAGCTGTTTAACACTATTCTTTGCACCTACCTAGTCCACAGACCACAGACACACACACCGGGAAATGCAGAGGTTTTTTTTTCTTTCCATTCGGCGTGTGGTATCAAATTCCATTAAAAACAACACACTTTCACCAGTCCTTACTTCATACTGGCAACCAATACCTTAGTTTGTCAAGAGGGCATGACGCAATGACGTTAATCAATCTATGTGCTATAACATGTAAAACAGGATCATGAAAGGAACATTCAAAAGCAACTCATGTAAACACCTTAATCATATTGTTGTCTTATTCAGATTAAGGCAAATAATTAGATTACAGATGTCCATGTAAACGTAGTCACTGAGTTGCTGAACTACAGTATAATGGCAGAAGCTGTGGCAATAGTTCCCACAAACAAATCCCACTATGTTTCAGACTGGTAATAGAGGTGCTGCAATGATGTCAAAATGTTGGATGAAGATTAAACATTTTGATTCCAGCACACCCAGTGAACAAAAATGGCCTCTTTAAACCTATAATACTGTGTTTTGTGATCTTTAATTCATAATTTATATTTCAAATTCCACTCTAATGAATTTTTTCATTGACACATGATTTGCTATGAAAGTGTTTGTGATTCTCTTACCAGCTGCTGTCCTTTGGGACCCCATCCGGCATACTGCAGTGCGGTGCTCTGCACCTCATTAGGGGTCAGCTCCACTCTCTCTCTGTCAAAACACAAACAATTCTCAAAACAACAATAACACAACTGTGTGTGTGTGTGTGCGTGTGTGTGTGCGCGCCTTCTATTCCTGATGTTGTGTGGGCCAATTGTTGTCACAAGTATTGACCTTATTCTTTGCGTTCGAGCTGGTGCAGCTATTTGAATCTTTTTGGCTCAAGACTTCTGGTCTCATTCACTTCCATTCATTTTTAGACGTTAAAAACAGCTTGTTACGCTGCTTGATGTTGCAAACTGATATTTTCTTATTATATTATTCTACTTTGTCTGTATAGTTATGGACTCACTTGTTTTGTAGAGCAAGTAGTTTGACCGTTTTCTGTTGTTATTCCGAGCCATTTCTCCCATGGGCAATTGTAAGTTCTAAGTTCCAAGACAACTATGTTTAGAAGATTATTAGACATCTTTTGAAAATCAAAAAATGCTGGGAACAATCTTAGGTATGTAATTAAACAAAGGTCAATAGCACCAATCGGGTTTGATGCTTTTATCTTTTATTTTTCAAAATTACATGTAGAATGAACAAAAAAAATTTGTAGAAACAACTATGTGGATTGTGACCTACACGATGTGTGATCTGAGCATTTTATCTATGGGCGCAGTTATTCTTGCAACACCTCTGTTACCTGAGGGGTATTGCACAAAAGCAAATTAATAGATTAAGCTGGCATTTTCAAGCTATTCTGACTGAATTTGATTCTGATTGAGTTGCATGAAAGCAAGATAAATTAAGCTGAATTAAATTACTACGAAGATGCATTCTTTGTGGCTAGAATACTCCAGATACTCCAGAGCAAAAGAACAACCACACGCTCTCCTTTGGGTTATTCCCTGATTTATTATGGATTGAAACATTGGAATGAACCACCAATTACTCTGGCATATGTTTTATGCGGATGCCCTTCCAGCTTCAACTAAGCCTTGAGAGCAGACTATCTCATGAGTGCTGAGAAACACCTATAAACTCTCTCAATCACACACTCATACACTACGGAAAATTTAGTTTATTGAATAAACCATTTCACATGACATCATGCGGTGTCTGGTTCCACTCCACATAGTGTATCATTACTTCCGCCTATACAGAATTTCCCCATAGAGAACTCACCCAGTCAGCTGTATATTTACTACAGATACGGTTAGACTGACTACGGCTGTTTTTTGTTGTCTGCATTCAAGTTGAGACATCTGACATCCAAAAAAAAAAAACTCACAGATCATACAGATATACGCTTAAACCAAGAAAATGGGACTTTAAACAAAAAAGTCTATTGCTTTCTGTTGCTGCCTTTACTGCAGATGAAGTTGGTATGTACTTATCAGTATTTGTCAAATAAAGATTTCAGATGTTTACACGGATGCTGAAATTTTTTTTATGTCAGATTTTTAAAAATATTTTTTATAGTGTCCCGAAGAATAACTAATAAATATAACTGTGAGTGTTTTACTGTGGTTGTTTACAGTGCACAGCTTATTCACAAACCCATTCATTTAATTCACATTCTACTGCTCAGTTCTCTGCTTTTTTTCTACATAGGTATTTTATTCATGAACATAAAACATTTATGTCTATTTGATATTTAAATTAAATTAAATAGAATAACAATGTTGTACAGTATGTGACTCTTACTAATCAAACAAAATCATTATAAAAATTTACAATTGCAAAAATAACACCAAGAAAACGGCATTTTAATTCAGTATTATTGGATTATGAATTTATTTGTAACATTATAAATTAAAAAGTAGTACAGATATCAAATTGAATCCACCCAAAAGGTGGCGACAGCTCATAATTAATTTATTCAGGTAGCAGGTAATATAAGAAGTTTTAATAAAGAATTGTACTGGAACATTTACATATAACAGATAATGTAAATTTATGTTCACAGCAACATTAAAGTAAAAAAATATATTTATTATTAAGGGAAATAAAAGATTGCAAACATATGCTTTACTTCATAAACAATAGCTTATTCCTATTCTTAATAACTTAATAATCATTTTCAAACTCAGAAAGCAGTATTGAAAGAGAAACATTGGGACACATGCCCAGTACTAATACTAGTCTTAAATCAGATGTGCAATGCTTAAATCAGTGCAATGTTAATATTTTTATTTTTATTTGAACATTTTCCAGAAAAGTCTCCCATTCAAAGGTAAACCTGAACTAAAAATACACTGCAATGCCAATAGGGGGAAGTGAAGTGATGTCATTGTGAAAAGGGTCTATTGACCAGTACCACATGTCTTTGTACTGTGGGAATAACCAGTGAACCTGGAGGAAACCTAACAACCAATCTAAGATGAATCCTGCATGATCTGTCTTGTTTGCTGTCAATGCTAGTAGAAATGAATGTGTTTTACAGTCACTCCAGGTTCTTGGCCTGTATGTATTAGTAAAATGTATTAGTAATAATTTTATATGTACATAGAGTATATAGCCATTTCTGATTTCCATATAGGGAAGAGATATAAAACAGATATATACACTCCTTTGGTACAGTATTTTTAGGATGACTATATGTCTAAGTTTTTTTAAGATTCCCATACAAAAAAATCTATTTTTAACAAAATCTGGATTAACTAGATTATATTTACTATAATTTTTCATCTAGATTATTTTATTTACTTACAATCAAGCCTGAAATTATTCATTCCCCTGGCAAATTCTGACTTTTATTCAACAAGCAAGTTTTTTGATCGGAAATGACAGAGGCTTCTGCCAAAATATAAGATGATGAACAAGAGGCGTCGTTGTGAAAAAAAATACATTTCTCAGGTTTTAATACAATTTGAACAAAAAGTTTAAGTCAGAATTTCCCAGGAGTATGAATAATTTTGGCTTGACTCTCTATAAGTATCTTATACTTATCTAAGCATTTATATACTGCTAATCTCTGATGATAGCAAATGCTACATTTATCCTCACTTGTAAGTTGCTTCGGATAAAAGAGTCTGCTAAATGAGTAAATGTAAATGTTATCTTACTAGATATCAGCTTTTGGACACTGATTGGCTTTCTTCTGGGAAATGTTGCATTTATCAACTGACAAACCTTTGCACAGTTGAAACACTGATTCAGCAATGACCTGATAGCACTATACATTTCAAGCTATACTGTTTCTTTTAACGCATCTAATGTTCATTCATAGTTTCATATAACAATCAATCACTAACACTTGCTTCTTGATCTTCACACTCTCTTTCGCTGTCACTGATGCCACATATGTTGTAGTAGTTGAACAATGTGAAATTGCGATTAGTATCATTGTCCTTCAAAACATACTAGAACATGATTGGCTGGGGGCAGCACGGTGGCTCAGTGGTTAGCACTGTCACCTCGCAGCAAGAATGTCGCTGGTTCGAGCCCCAACTGGCTCAGTTGGCCTTTCTGTGTGGAGTTTGCATGTACTCCCCGTGTTCGCGGGTTTCATACGGTTGCTCTGATTTCCCCCATAGTCCAAAGACATGTGGTATGTGTGTATGTGTGTGTGCATGAATGTGTATGGATGTTTCCCAGTACTGGGTTACAGCTGGTATGGCATCCGCTGTGTAAAACATATGCTGGATATGTTAGCAGTTTATTCTGCTGTGGTGACCCCTGATGAATAAAGGAACTAAGCCGAAGGAAAATGAATGAATGGAAATGATCTGTTCTTATCTTATCAGTTCTTCAGAAGCACACTAGATGGCAGTGCTACCCACAATTCAGTTCTCTACAATGCCTCAGTTCTATTGAGCTCAATGAACTGAACCCTCATGACAAGAAAGATGACAGTAAAAAAAAAAACAACACCAGTTGGAATATGGAACGAATTCAGACATTACAAGCAGACTTACGGAGAATCAAGGCTGCAGATGATGTAATAGGCCATGAAGGAATACTGATAAATCTGCAGAACAAAGAGAACAGACGAGAGATGTCCTTTATAAGTGCCATCAGTCACATAGTGTGTCATCTATTACAAAGAGACGTGATGCAACAGATAAAAGAACGTTGCAACAAAGGACAAGAGGATACTAGAAACAAACACAGCCAGATTCACATTATGATTGAGAACATTTACCGGCACAATATTGTAGGCCAACAGGACATATTTCAGATCGGGAGACACTTGATATTGGGTTGGTCTGTAGGCTTCCTGAAAACAAAAAAAGAAAGTCAAGTTTCTACATACAAAAGGTTTACATGTTTTATCATTAATCAAAGTGATAACAACCTGGCTGTGGAAACTCTCAAATGTCTTGTTCTCCACCAGAGTCTTGTTGTAGTTAGTCTGAATGTTCAGCATCTTCACATTGCCATCATGGTCATGGTACAGCAGTTCAGTGTCTTTGAAGGGAAGAAGAAAACAATATTTAATGGACATGCATAATAATCTTATACAGTCAGGAGTTTATATAAGTCTTATCAATATAAATCAATATATTGTTCAATGATGTTTGGCTGCTTGTTCATTATTACATGTCCTTTACCTAATTAATAATTCATAATACACAAACACACACAGAGAAGCACACAGTGCACACTTCATGTTTAATGGGAAATTACTAGGGCTGGGCGTTTGGCCTAAAATCAAAATCTAGATTAATTGAACATTTTAACTCGATTACGATTAATGAACCATTATTTTATTTATTTATTTTTTGTCTTTTATAGTTCAGTGACAGGTTTTGTAAAGTAAATATGCTTGCATATTACAAGTTAGAGATTTCTGAATGAAGGGTGCATTGCATTATTTTAAAATAATTTAAGGAAACACACATCTACTATCTATGATTATTTATTGAACATCAACATTGAACAACTAAAATTAAAACACACATTGCCTACAACAAAGTATAATAAAAAATTTATTTAAAATTTTTTGACATTAAAAGTGGAAAATAAGCAGTATCTCTTCCAAATATTTTTATTTACATTTTTTTTTATTATTTTTTTTATTTAATTAAGCAATAACTTTAATCATACGATAAACACAAAGCAAAAGTTTCCATATGGAGCTCCTTCATGAGACTCAACACTTTCCCACAACTCTCCATGCTGCCCACACTTGTTACCACTACCAGACCGACCAATCACAGCTAGCGCTATTTGTCATCAGAAAATAATTGGAAAAACTCGACCTGGAAAAATGTAATCGATTATAGGTTCTACTGTAAATGTCGATTTCGATTACTTTTGAATTAATTGCCCAGCCCTAAAAATTACCATAGACATGGTTATTTTTCATACTACACAAGCTGTATTTTTATTACCTGACAGTAAGCACAAAAATGTTTCCATTAACCAAAAATAAAATAATCAAATATGTCCCCATAACCATTGTTCTGCATAATACATTTCACAGTTACCGTTATTAAAGCAATCCCATACCTACAATATTACAGTCTCAGAATTGTAATGCGCTGCTGTAATGATGGGGTGTGTACACAGAGGTAAATGTTTCAAGTGCAGCTTTATGGATGGTCATACAGGCAAAGTCAAAACCAGGGGCAAAACAAAAGCAAATCCACAAACGAAATCCAAAGAAAAGGCAATGGTCAGGGTAGGCAGCAAACACTCAAAATATATAACAAAACACAGTCCAAAAATCCTAAACTAGGGAACGTGAAACGAACGTTTTGACACAGTGTAAAGATCTCGAATCGCAAGTGTTTCAAAACACTGCACCGAAGCAAGATCGAAACACCTAGGACACGTGACTAAGTGATTCAAAACACCCTGGTCACGTGACTAAAGTGTTTTGAAACACTAGGTCATGTGACTAAAGGCAGGTTTATACTTCTGTGTCAAGCACATGCATATGGTCCGGCACAGTATTGCCGGGGTTGCATAGCCCTTGCCGTTTGCTGACGCAAACTTAAATTTTTAACTACACTTAAAATTTAACTACACATCACATGACGCATAGCGCAGGCTCTGTGATGGTTGGCTTGGTAGCTGTGCCGAGTGTGGGCGGTGGTGATAGCCGCGAGCCTGATGGATCGATTGTTTATAAGTGTCGAGTCCTGTGAAGAAGCTCCAGATGAAAACTTTTGTTTTGTGTTTACTTTATGATTAAAGTTGTTGCACGTCTGCTGGTTCCTGGCACTAAATGAGCAAGTTTTAGCTACTTGTACATTAAGGTAGCTTTCAGAAAAAACAAACCACCCACATAGAAACTTGCCACAGAGGAACATAAAAGCCTACTGCCAGCTACGTAGCATTTCGGAAGGGTTATTGCAGAGAAACACAAACAGCCTTAAAGAGATTCAAAACATTGGTCATTTCAGAAGCGTTTCGAGACCTGGCGAATCTGCTTTTGTCTGACAGCGTTGGAAAAGTCTCATGTGGCTTAATGGACTGTGCTGCAACTTAGGCTGTGCGGCCTAAGTTCGAATGTCCTGAGTTTGAATCCTGACTTACAAATTCTCAGAAATTATGACCTGATGTATTTTATTAATGTTACTTTTTAGGACCAAAACAAGACATATTTATTCACAAAGTGTTCATTCGGATGTCAGACCAAAGTTAAAACAAAACATGTTACAAGAACAGAGCACTTAAAAACTAACATCTATTTTGCATCTCCCTAGATTCAAACCCATTATCTCTGGAACTCTCACCGCTTCACTAAATCACTTGAAACCTCAACTCTACAACGTGGGGTTTAATACCTTAATTTGCCTAACTGTTTCTTTGCTGAAGCTGCTCCAAAGCAATATATAAAAATTATCACTAGGTGTCACTGTAGCTTTGACACATTTGCTTTGACTGTTTTTGACTGCTTTGCCCACCACTATCCAAAACCACGAAAGGCAAGAACAGGAACAAGAATATGCTAGGAATTGTACACTTACAGTAAAACAAGACTATGCAAGGATGTGTTTGAAAGTGAGGTGTATGTATAGTCAAGGTATTTAGTCCTCATGAGCTTCAGCTATGTTTGTAATCAGTGGTGATCTGGAACTGGTGTGTGTGTGATAAGCATGATGAAATTTGTAGTCCGGTTCAGTGGCAGATGTGATGTGTAGAGTGCCTTCTTGTGTGTCTGGTGGGCAGTCAACTTGGTGACTATGACAGTTATATTGGCATGTATTACTTTTGAGTGACTTTCCCTTAAAAGACAACAGAAATAGATTTAAAATCATGTCTGATTGTTTTATTAAAATGATTGCCCCATAAAATGACAACAGTGTTATACATTCTGCTGACTTGTGTGAAAATGGTCAGTTATTGTTGTTAATTATTATTTTATTTCAGTTTGTTTTTACTACTTTATAAGTAGCTAAATGTATTTAGTTTTAGCCTTTCATTTATTGAAATTATTATTGAATATATATTTTGTAGTTAACAAAAATGTATTATGATTGATAGTTTCAGTCTTTGTTTACTAAGTAAACCTTGGGCTAAATCAGTTGAGATACAGCTATTTTTTTTTTATTTTGAAAAAGAGATAAAAGAGAATTCCTCAAAAACAAGGTAACAGCATAAAGTAATTAGAGCACAAATATAAAAGTCAGATCACGAAATCTACAGGAATCCAAAAAGGGGCAAGAACAGAAACAAGGTCACAAAACACCAGAAACATTAAAATCACAAAGCAAACAAAGCTAAATCCAAAGGCAACTAAACACAGCACAAATGACTTATAAAGAACCCATGTGATCCAGGTTGAAAATGGTTGTGGGGAATGAAGTCCAAAAAAACAAAACAACAAACAACCTGGTGCATGTTAATGTCCAGAAGACTACAGATGTGTGTAGTAAATGCTGCGTGTGAAAATTCCACATTTATTAACATGTTTTACTCCTAACTCACTTCATTTGAGTGTTTAAATTTAATCCTTCTGCGAGATGATTCCGTAGTAATGTGTTTAGTGATGCAGAATCAATGAAATCAGTTCATAATACAATGCTATGTGGATTACAGGTTTTATATTTTTTTTAATGTTTGGAGATTTTGCATTAGAGCACCCCTCTGGCCTTCCGAGGAGATTTACTACTGAACACACAACCATGCTTCACTGACAAGATGTGCATGACAATCCTAGGTATGGTTGTGCACATTTGCTCATTTTTAATTAAAGGTGTCATCATTCCTCTAGCGTGCAAAAGTAACTCTAATATTGATTCAGAATTTTAAAACCTTTTGATTTAGCATTTGTTTTTACCACTGTCACTCTCTCTCGTGTGCATGAGAATGCGACGCGTGTGCACACGCAAATGGCAGATATGTGTGAACGGGTGTGCATATGTGGAAATCTACATTTGTTGACAGACAGTTTGGGCCACATATCAGTATTGTGGAAATTGTCTGCCCGAACATTTTTTAGTCTTATGCCTTACCCAGAATATAAAAATACATTTAGATCATTTACTTTAATCATTACTATTGGAAATTGAAAAGACTTTAAACCAGCACAACAAAAAATGTTTCTACTGCACCTTTATTCACACAGCCCCATTATCGATCTAACTACATGTGAACACGGCACCAACCCATTTTAACATACACTTTTTAAGAAAAGAACATTACAAATACTGATGAATAAACATTCAATAGCAGTGCCAAACTGTTGATACGATACAATAATAGTAAAGCGGTATGAGCCACCACTGTTAAGTAATTTGAATGCTGGTCATTTACTTTCTCTTTTGTAATATTTACAGTTGAAGTCAGAATTATTAGCCCCCCTGAATTATTAGCCCTCCCCCCCTTTCCCCCCAATTTCTTTTTAACCGAGAGAAGATTTCTTCAACACATTTCTAAACATAATAGTTTTATTAACTCATTTCTAATAACT
The DNA here is from genome assembly GCF_903798145.1 of Danio aesculapii. Lineage (NCBI taxonomy): Eukaryota > Metazoa > Chordata > Actinopteri > Cypriniformes > Danionidae > Danio > Danio aesculapii. The sequence continues at coordinate 16,335,428 of NC_079436.1, read as the reverse complement.
GTTTTATTTTATCTTTGCCATGATGACAGTAAATAATATTTTACTAGATATTTTTCAAGACACTTCTATACAGCTTAAAGTGACATTTAAAGGCTTAACTAGGTTAATTAGGCAGGATAGGGTAATTTTACAAGTTATTGTATAATAATGGTTTGTTTTGTAGACTATCGAAAAATATATAGCTTAAAGGGGCTAATAATTTTGTGCCTAAAATGGTTTAAAAAAAAATAAAAACTGTTTTTGTTCTAGCTGAAACAAAACAAATAAGACTTTCTCCAGAAGAAAAAATATTATCAAACATACTGTGAACATTTCCTTGCTCTGTTAAACATCATTTGCAAAATATTTAAAAAAGAAAAAAAATTCAAAGAGGGGCTAATAATTCTGACTTCAACTGTATATATTTATATAAAACAGCTGACTGCCAAGGAATGAAAGTTTATTTTTCCTTGGTGTGAGACATTTATTTGGTAGTGGTGATGTACTGTTGCACAAACCTACTTTTCTAAATCAAACCATAAATGTTCAGTTGTGTTCATGTCAAGTGAATTTGTTCCCCAAGACATTAATATAAATTCAAAATCATATTCCTGAATTGACACCTTGATTATACTAGCAATGTGGCATGCCATATTGTCCTTATAGTAATTGTCATCACTGTCTGGAAACACAGTTGCAATGAAAATACCATGAACATGCCTTTGACCTGATGCACCAGAATCTTGACCAGACTACATCCTTCCAGGTATCCATGAATCAGAACAAGAACCACAGACTAAGCAGGTACACAGAAAAGTGTAGCTTCCCCTGCAGATCCTATATTATTCTCTATTCAGTTACAGCAAATTGCTTGCTGCTCAAATGATTTTCGTCTCACCTCAGGGCATTGCTTCTCCCAGTGCTCAACATTGGCTACAAACTTTCTCATGCCATTAAATCAGAGCTGCATTGGTTGTTTTGGAGGGTCTGGTAAAAGGTTTTGTTTTGGGGTTTGATTTGCTGCTGCTTTCCACACACAGCTGTATTTTTGGTGTTTTGCCCAGAACATTTGACAAAAGTAATCGTCACTGAAATATGCATTTATGTATTACAAATAAATGCTAGATTCAATTATTTTCAAAATAAAAAAGCACAAAAAGTACATAAACATTGTGTAAAAACATTACAGGAATAAACTATGTAATTGAAGAGTTCAGACCTCTAAAAGCCATCTGAAATTTCTCCTTAAAAAGAGTATTTTTCTCAGCCTCCTGTTTACGTATAAGTATTTCACTTTAAAGGCAATGAAAAGAACTTATTCGCCACTATAAAAGTACAATTTCTGAGACTACACACAAGAGTCGGAGAAAAATGCTAATTTTTGAAGAAAATATCAAACAGCATTTAAAGGTTTTTGCATCTAAACTCTTCAATTATATTAAATCATTTTGTTAAACTAATATACAGTAATTATTGGTGAAGACTATATACCAATGATTCTTAACCGGTGGGCCGCGACCCACTAGTGGGCCTCAGCGATCCTGCAGGTGGGCCGCTAGAATTAACTTAAAATCAACTCTCAATATTATACTACAATTTTTGGATTTCATTATTAATATGCTATATTAAAGTAGTAAAGAAGTAATGCACTTTTCAGCCTCATGATCGCCTCTGCAACTAGTACTGTACGCAAGCCTGTTAATTCACAAACTGAAGTGAAAGTGAAAGTCTCACTTTGTGTATTTTTGTGTGAACTATTTAATATATCTGCTTAGTTGTCCAAATTAATGTCCTGTAATAATTATAATTATATAATTACAATCAATGTGATGTTATTATTAAATTGAAATGAAATATATATTTTTTAAATGCTGATAATAGAAAATAATAGAAGGCACAACAATTGTATAATAAATAAGGGTTTAAATGAGCATTTCATACAAACATTTTAGAGAAAACGTCAGACAAGTGGGCCCCGAAATGAAAAAAGTTGAGAACCCCTGCTATATACTGTATTATCTCCCTATATATATTTATATTAGGGATGCCTTTATATTTATAATATTGAACCATTTGGTACGGTTCCATGGTTCAATGCACATATGGATACTGTAGTTCTTCAGTTTTGCATTAAAATCTTAAAATAGTATTTTGCATTTCCCCCATTTCTTTAATTACTCTCTATACTGGCTTTGTGTAAGTTAGAATGCATGTCCATGTCCTGACACATGAATCCCCATGAGTAAATGTCCCATCAGTGAGCACTAAAGTAGGGAGTGTTTCACGTGAAAATAAAAGTGACATAAGCCACATGTTAGAGCCAGAGTGCAGGAGGGATTTGTATGGGAGATCTGAGAATTGCCTCATCTAAACAGCTGAACAAAGGTTACGCCACAAAAATTAAGTCTAGCTTCTCAACATTATGACAAATAATTATGTACATCTGTTCGACTTGATTGGTTATGACTTCGCATGTAAACATTGGAGAAATTGTGTTATCTGTAACTTTCTCATTATGTTGCATATTAAAGTAGAAACATCTTGTCTGTGTTTTTAATATTAATCAAATTACAAAAGATCACTCTGCTCTTGACTAAATAGCTATATAGCTCAGCAATGGTTCATCCTTTATTTAATTTAAATAATTAATATTATATACCGCATGCAGTGTGTTTAATTATATTTTTCAGTTCATGTAACTGAAAACTGCTGTTACGCCCCAATCACACGTCAACGCTTCTCATTCACTTTCAAGTGTTTCTGAACTGAATTGTGGATCCATCGGCGCCACTTCAGCAACATTGCTCACTGCAGAAGTTGGGAATCAGAATGCTTTATGCAAATACTTTAGCTCAGACAGTAGCCGATTGCTGACTAAATTCACTGGCTGATGCTGCTATGACAATCGCGTCAGCAGTGTTGGGCAAGCTACTTGAAAAATGTAGTGAGCTAAGCTATTAGCTACATTGAAATGTAGCTTAACTACACTAAAAGCTACAGCCTGGGAAATGTAGCAAGCTAAGCTAAAAGGTAGCTTAGCTACATTGAAAGCTATTTTTGCAATTTTCATTTTTAAATTGAAGCAACTCAAATTATCAATCATATCTTAGTGATCACTAAAACGGTCAATGAATCATATAAGGCAGAATTGTTCAGTTCAGTTATTTACTGTAAATATTATGTTTACAGCATTTAAAAATAGTGTTACGTATTTAAAATACTATAGTATTGTATAGTAAAGGGAAGTATTTACGAATAAGCATTAAATTACACTAACTTACATATTGTAGTATTATTAATAACTATCATGAAATCATAGTAATTACCGTAGTATACTTTAGCCTTTACTACAGTAAACTATATATATATATATATAGTTATATATAATATATATAGTTATATATATGTAGTTATATATAACTCCTCTTCCTCAGTCTTCTTACAATCAAGCAAGTTTCTTATGTCAGCCCGATTTACGACGTCACCCACCAGAGTAAGAGGTGGCAGTAACGCACCAAAAACTTTGTTGTGAACCATCGTTCTGGAAGAACTGGAAGAAGAAGAAATCATCATTCTTGCCATCATATGGATTTACCTTCATCAGTCAGACACCGGCCTCACAGCTCCGTGAATGTTGGTGCTGTCACTTATTGATCTGTGATCGGATAATGTAGCTTGTGTGGACGCTACTGTGCTACTTGACTAAAAAATTGCTTCGCTACTGAAAAGCTTCGGGGTTTATAAAGTAGCCTCAACTTCAGACATATTCAGAGGTGGGTAGTAACGAGTCCTACATTTACTTCGTTACATTTACTTGAGTAAAATTATTGGGTAATGTGTACTTTTTGAGTGTATTTAAATATGTGTACTTTTACTCTTACTTAAGTAAATTATTAGAGAAAAATCAGTACTCTTATTTTGCTACATTTGGCGGCGTTCCTCCGTTACTGTCAAAAGACAATAAATAGGATCCATATGACTTGTTTGCAAATATTGCGAGGCGCCACATTGGTGAGGTTGTGTCGCGAGACGTTGCTATAGATACGCGTCTCCCGCTTTCGGCTAGAGCACCCGTGCCTATGTTGGAATAATGGCTGAAGTCGAGTAAGACGTGCGAGTTTACATTGCTGTCCCGCCATGTCGCCATCTACGATTCCAAGAAGGACGGTCTGTGCAGTGAGTTTATCAGACCAGATCACCCGGCCTCAAGTTCTCAAGGTCTATGTTTTTACTCCAAGTTACTCCAACAATAGTTTCATAATGCTGACATCGCAACATATACATGAATGACAGCTCCAACCTAAAGAAAAAAACATGAAACATTAGTGGTAAGTGTCAACAACGGTAATGTGGGACCAGGGTCTCGAAGGCACTGACAAAGGTTGAAAGAGCCCAGCGGGAGGGCGATTGGAAGTCTTGGAAACAGCACAAACAGAACAGGCCAAAACAAACTCATAGATGGCCACCAGAATTGCTGTTTAACCAAAAATAAAGTACGACTCACCCCTGGATGACACGCCACATTGTAAGAGTGACCCCATAGAATGACGTCAAATCGAATCTCCTCTGGCACAAACAACCGACTTGGTGGGCATCCGGGAGGGGGCGTTACCCCTTCCAAGGTGAGGCGAACCTTACACTTGATCTCCCATGTCACAGCAGAAATAAAAATCTTCTGAGGAACGATGGGCTCGAGAGACATAGTGCGCTCGGAAACATCAAAGAGAAGAGATGATGCATCGGGTGGGCAACGCAGTGACGAATTGGGTAGGCTAAATTGTCCGTAGTGTATGAGTGTGAACGAGTGTGTACGGATATTTCCCAGAGATGGGCTGCGGCTGGAAGGGCATTGCTGCGTGTAACATGTGCTGGATAATTTGCCGGTTCATTCTGCTGTGGCGACCCCGGATTAATAAAAGGAACTAAACTGAAAAAAAAATGAATGAATGAATAAACGCATCGAGTTTGATGTTTTTAGAACCCGGTCGATAAGAAATGGTGAAATCGAAATGTCCGAAAAATAATGCCCACCAAGCCTGCCTAGAGTTTAGTCGTTTGGCGGGCTTGATATAGTCCAGGTTCTTATGATTGGTCCAAACGATAAAGGGAACCCCCGAACCCTCCAACCAATGACACCACTCCTTGAACGCGAGCTTGACAGCCAACAATTTACTATTACCAATGTCGTAATTACGTTCTGTGTGAAATAATCGGTGTGAAAAAAACGCGCAAGGATGCATCTTGCCAACCGAGGACACGTGCTGGGACAGGATAGCTCCAACCCCTATCAGGTCAACCTCCACCAAAAACTGCCAGGACGGATCAGAAGCCACCAGAATAGGGCCTGAAACGAAGCAGCCCTTTAATTTTGTGAATGCAGCCTGTGCTGCACTCGACCACCTGAAGGCAGTTCTGGAAGAGGTCAAAGACGTCAGAAGGGCTGTGAGCTGGCTGAAGTTGCAAATAAAACACCTGTAAAAATTGGTAAAGCACAGAAACCTCTGCAGGGCCTTGCGCAACTCTGGGATTGGCCAATTAACCACAGCCTGAACCTTCTCTGTATCCATGCGCACTCCCTCGACTGACACAATGTGTCCTAGAAAAGAAACAGATTTTGCATGAAAAACGCATTTCTCCGCCTTGACATAAAGCCCATTCTTTAGCAGCCTCTGAAACACTCGCCTAATGTGTTGAATATGTTCCTGGAGAGAATAAGAAAACATCAGAATATCATCCAGGTAGACATAAATGAACTGATCTATCATATCTCTCAACACATCAATAACGAGTGCTTGGAAAACTGCGGGGGCGTTGGAAAGCCCAAAGGGAAGTACACAATATTCAAAGTATTCAAATATTCATTTCCCTCTTTGATACGGACCAAATAATAAGCGTCGCGGAGATCTAATTTTGTGAAAAAAGATGCCCCCTGCAGAACGCCAAAGACATCAGCGGCAAAGGATAGGTATTCTTTACCGTGATGATGTTCAGCCCTCGATAATCTTTGCAAGGTCAAAGTGACCCATCTTTCTTTTTCATAAAAAAACCCACCGCCCCCGCCGGTTAAGAAGAGGGACGGATGATCTTAGCCGCTAGGGAATCAGAAATATATTTCTCCATGGCCACCCTCTCAGGAGCAGAAACTTGCCTTTAGGCGGAGACATACCTGTCAATAAATCTATGGGCTTGGTGGAGTGAGTGATAGTAGGAAGAGAAAGCCCACTAAGGGCATGTACTGCGATGTGTTGGGAAAGGGAAATAATAGGAAGCTTTATATTGAAGGCAAAACTAGCGTCAATGAAATTTTCCTCAGCTCCTGAATCAATAAGGGCTTTAATGCTCTGAGTTTCTGAAGCCCAACACAGGGTGTTGTCTTTTACTGGACATGAGGACACTCGATGTCCCGTTCCTCCGCAGTATAGGCAAAGTCCCTCACTCCTTCATCGACACCTTTCCTGTACCGAGAGACGGGACCTGCTCAACTGCATGGGCTCCGGATCAATGGTCCCAGCCTCCGGAACCATCGAATGAGCAGGAAATTCGGGGGCCAGTTCAGAGGGTGCACTCTGTCGGACACGCGTCTCTCTACACAGCAGTTGGGCATCCACCCACATCGCCATGTCTATAAGACCATCAAGAGTCTTAGGCAGGTCCAGAGTATGAATCTCATCCTGGAGACGCTCCGACAACCTATGAAGGTACATGTCCCATTGCGCCTCCTTATTCCAGCCGCATTCTGCAGCTAAAGTCTGGAACTCTATGGAGTAATCCGCCAGGCTCCGATTTCCTTGGCGGATCAAAGACCTTCTTCATCTCCTCCGAGAATAAGTCAAACGAGGAGCAGCAGGGGAGTTTTGTTCCCACACGGAGGTCCTCCACAACGCGGCCTTTCCAGAAAGGAGCGTAATCATGAAAGCAACCTTGGATTACTCAGTGGTGAACAAAGATGGTTGGACGGTAATGCATAAGGAACATTTGGCCAAGAAGGATCGACACAGCTGAGGTTCTCCGGAGTAGCAAGATGGGTGAGGAAGGCAAGGTTCAGGTGGACGGTTCACCGCTTCTGGTGCTGGTGTCGGGTCTGAAGATGGTGCAGTTTCCTTTGAGACCGCTCCTCCAGTCAACTACTGAACCTGTGTGGTGAGTGCAGACATTTGACCTGCCAAGGTCTGAATTGCTTGATTAGTATTAGCCAATAATTGTTCCTGCCGGTCTATCCTGCAAACTCTGTAAATTGAGCAATACTCGCTGGATCCATGTGTATGGTCAGTTCGTTCTGTAACGGGTGAAATGAGTACTAGAAAGATCCAATTGCAAGTAAAATACTTTATTGACTTAGTCAATATAGCATAGGAACAAAGTCCAAAAAGACAAATAAACAAACAAAAAATATGCGGTATCCTGCTCAAACAGGGATCAGAGAACAGACAGGAACAGAACAGTGGATCTGGGTTTCAGACAGATCTCCACGCTAGTCCTCAACACAGACAGAAAGCTCATCAAAAACAACAACGAACTGACACGAGACAAGAGACACGCTGTCCAGATATAGCCGAGATATTGAGTCGCAGCTGGCAGGCTAAGCAGGATAGCAGAGCTGTACATAGCACGTGACATAACACTGAAGTAACCAGCACACGTGGAACACCAAAACAAAACAAAACCATGTGACCAAACAGACACTCAGAAGTGCGCACACACCTACAACCGTGACAGGTTTACCTTGAAACTGGTTATCGTTCAGTGTCTAATATATATATATATATATATATATATATATATATATATATATATATATATATATATATATATATATATATATATATATATAATGAAAAGTAACTAGTAACTATTTACTTGATACATTTTTTCATCAGATACTTTTTTACTCTTACCCGAGTAACTTTTAAGATTGTTACTTTTACTTGAGTAAAAATTTCTGCAAGTACTTGTACGTTTACTTGAGTATAGATTTTGGATACTCTACCCACGTCTGGACATATCCTCCGACAAGCATTGACACTGAAACCCCGTGTGAATCGGGCATGGTTACATGGGAAAACTTGAAAAGCACTGTTTATTTTAGTATTGTCTTGCTATCCATTTTGTATTGTATTTTACTTCTTTAGATTTTTTTTATTTTATTTTTATTGGAACAAACATATTTTACCAAACAAGATATCAATACCGAACTGTACTAAAACTGAGACCTAGAACTGATAACCAAACCGAACTGTGAGAAGTGTGTTGTTGCACCCACTATCGACACTGTAAAAGTCAATTAGTTATTTTAATTAAAAACATGTTAGTAAACCCTTTGCCTTAAAAGCAACAAGTTGATTTTATTTTAAAAAGTCAGTAAACCAATTGACTTAACTTTTACAATTATGCACATAGTTTGTTTACTTAATAACTATAAAGCAACTGGTTTACTCTCTTTTCTTAAGTAAAGTCAACTAATTGCTTTGTATAGTGGATGGGTAGACAGATAGACAGACAGTTAGATAGATAGATAGATAGATAGATAGATAGATAGATAGATAGACAGACAGACAGACAGACAGACAGACAGACAGACAGACAGACAGACAGACAGACAGACAGACAGACAGACAGACAGACAGACAGACAGACAGACAGACAGACAGATAGATAGATAGATAGATAGATAGATAGATAGATAGATAGATAGTAAACAAGTATGCTACAGACCTGAATGCAGATAGAATGCCACCTTGCTAAATAATACAGACGAGTGATCGCTTTTAAAAAGGCTTGACGCTGTGTTGTGGAGCATGTCAGAGGGAGATTAATAGAGCTGCTTCGCTGAGGTAAACACAGCCTTAAATCAACAAATGCATTTTCACCAATGGAATAACAAAAAAATATTAATCAAAATGCAGATCAAAACATGATTTATGGTATGCTTTACAAGACACCAGGGCTACACCTTTATAACACAAACAAGAACAAATAAAAGACACCTCCATTATACACCCTGCCAAATATATGCAGAATTTTAGACAGAAGAAAATTTTAATAATATCTGAAAAAGCCACAAATAAAGCCTTAACATTAGAAAAATGTACCAAAACAGTTTTGCCTTTGTCAAGTTTGGTTAATCGTATTTAAGCACTTAAGCACTAAGTTTTATTCTTCCATTTGTACAGTTTTGTCTATACATGTGTGAAGCTGATGTGTCTATATTAGGGATGAGTCTGTTCATGAAAAAAAAAGTTCAGTTCCCCTTCAGGAGGGGAACAGAAATGCTATGTGGAAACTTCCACTATGGGGATTTCGTCAGAATCCAATCATCTGAAAGAGTATAAATATGGGCCAATGAAATGACAATGAGTTGGCAGCGTCAGCGTGCACAGCTGGCGCAAATGACAATCAAGCTTATCATAAAAGCGCTGCATGAGCCCAGCTGAGGCATCCTTTTTGCTTCAGAACCCTTCATGAAGCCGATCCCCCAGATCAAGGGCGCCATTGCGGTCAATTTATGTCTGCGTGGTCCCTCTTGGCGTGTAGGTTATCTGCCTCCCTCGGGGCCAGAGCCTACACAGCCGCGGGCCAGGCTGCTTCCGCCTTGCACGCTATGGCCACCTACCAGTGCTACCAAGCGCAGGCGCTGGCCCAGCTGCACGAGGGTGGTACCGACCCAAGCCTATTGCATGAGCCCCGGACTGCAACCGACTATGCTCTGTGTACCACCAAGTCGGCTGCGTGAGCCCTGAGAGGGACGATGGCCACATTAGTGGTTCAGGGGCGCCACCTCTAGCTAAATCTGGTAGATATGTGCGATGTTGCCAAAGTTTCCTTTCTTAACTCGCCCATATCCCAGGCTGGCCTGTTCGGCAACACCGTCGGTGAATGCACTCAGGAGTTCACGGCGGTGAAGGAGTAGTCGGATGCGATGGGTAAAGTCATCTATCAGCGGGACTGTAAGACCGCTCCCCCCGCCGAACCATCCACATCCACAGCTCCATGGTGAGGGCGCCCGCCTGCGGCTTCAAGACCTGCTCCTACGCCTCAGCTTGCACCTCCGGCCAAGCAGCGATGTTAAGTCCGGTAAACCGCGAAGCGTCCCTGAGATGGGCCATCCAGAGAAGAGGGAACTTGCTCTTTCCCCGGCGGAGAGCTGAGCTCTACAAATAACATCAAAGGTGTTTTTTAACACCACCCAAATCTCAAAGAAAGAGCAGTTTTCCCCTTCCCCGGATGTGACAGCCCAAACACTGCCAGTCTGGGACACTATGTCTTCCAGCTCACAGGATCAGTGCACCTCGCCAGTGGCTCGCGGAGTGCAAGAAAACGGTCTCCCTTCTCTCCCACTCCCAGCCCCTCCTCCGGAGTCTGGGTGCAAGATGAGAGTAAATCTCTCGCCTCCTGCTCTCCTGTGGGACCCCAGCGCTCCCCGGTTGAGCCCACCCACTCTGCGCTGCCCCACCTGCCTTGTTATTATGGGCCAGCCCATGACAATGGCTTATTTGCACGATCAGATTCAGCTACGCGATTCAATTTGCAAAATGGCCTCCCAAGTTCACGGACGTGTATTTCACCAGGGTCAACCCTGCGTTCGCCCCTGTCTTGCGAGAGAAGATTTCTGTCCTCCTGGCGAACGATGCAATCAAGTCGGTCCCTCCAGCCGAGATGGAGAGTGAGTTTTACAGCCCGTACTTCATCGTACCCAAAAAGAGCAGTGGACTACGGCCAATCCTAGATCTGCGTGTTTTGAACCGCTACCTTCACATGCTGCGGTTCAGAATGCTTACGCAGAAGTGTATCATCTAATGCGTTCATCCTCGAGATTGGTTTGCAGCAATAGACCTAAAGGACGCATACTTTCATGTCTCCTTACTTCCACGCCACCGCCAATTTCTGCGGTTTGCATTCAAAGGTCGAGCATGGCAGTACAAAGTCCTCTATGTCTAGGCGGGTTTTTACCAACCTCGCATAGGGTGCCCTAGCGCCCCTTTGGCTCACAGGCATTCTCATACTCAATTATCTCGACGACTGGCTAATTTTAGCCCACTCGCGGGAGCAATTAATTATGCACAGAGACAGGGTGCTCCGGCATCTCGACCTGTTGGGGTTTCAGGTCAACCGAGAGAAGAGCAAGCTCGCCTCCATGCAGAGAGTCTCCATGAAGCTGATGCTGAGCTGTCTGAGGGAGTTCAACAGAAAAAAGGTAGTCCCCCTGAAATGTTTTCAGAGGCACCTAGGGCATATGGCATCCACAGCCGTGGCCATGTCACTCGGATTGCTTCATATGAGACCACTTCAGCATTGGCTTCACAATCGAGTCACACCGAGTGACTGTCACTGCACTGTGTCGCCGCACCCTCAGCCCTTGGAGGGACCCCAAATTCCTACGGGCCGGAGTGCCCCTAGAACAGGCATCCAGACATGACGTTGTTTCGACGGATGCTTCCAGTATGAGCTGGGTGCCCATACGTCACGGGTATGCAGCTGCGGACCTGTGGAAGGGAACCCAGTTGCATTGGCATATCAATTGCCTGGAGCGGTTGGCAGTGTTTCTAACTCTGCGCAGTTTTTCACTGGTGCTGGAGGGGCAACATGTGCTGGTCAGGATGGACAGCATGGCGGCGGTAGCATATATTAACCGCATGGGGTTACCCTGCCCCTCTCTCATGCCCTCTTGGGATCTTGCTGTAGTAACTTTTAAAAATCATATATCCCATGTCACAAAAACTGCTTTCTTTCATCTGAGAAATATCGCTAAGTTACGAAGTATGCTATCCATCTCAGATGCAGAAAAGCTAGTCCATGCTTTTATGACTTCTAGGCTGGACTACTGTAATGCTCTGTTTGCTGGCTGCCCAGCATCCTCTATTAACAAACTTCAATTAGTACAAAATGCAGCTGCCAGAGTTCTTACCAGGTCTAGAAAATTTGATCACATCACCCCAATTTTATCCTCCTTACACTGGCTGCCTGTTAAGTTTCGTATTGAATTTAAAATATTGCTTCTTACATATAAAGCTTTAAATAATCTAGCTCCTGTTTATCTAACCAATCTTCTGTCTCGCTACAATCCAACTCGCTCTTTAAGGTCTCAAAACTCAGGGCTTCTGGTAGTACCTAGAATAGCAAAGTCGAGTAAAGGAGGTCGAGCCTTCTCATTTATAGCTCCTAAACTCTGGAATAGCCTTCCTGATAACGTCCGAGGCTCAGACACACTCTCCCAATTCAAAACTAGATTAAAGACCTATCTGTTCAGTAAAGCATACACTTAGTGCACCACTTAGGGGGCTTCCACACAGGTTATGCATCTTGCTGATATACACTGTGAACATCAGCTACGCTAATTATTTTCTTTATTCTCCATTTCCACCTGGGGATACTCTTCCCGAGGCCCTCAGACTATGCAGAGTCACTGATTCGATCCAAGACCAACGACAAGATGATCCCAAGGTTTCCATATCCTGGACCTGGCCGAATCCTGAGCAGCTACTGCGATGGTCATGGAAGAGTGGAGAACATGAGACTGATTCCTGTGACGCTCCAGAGACAGACGAGTTTTCGCTGAGGCCAGCTTCCAGCCTCCGCCACTGAGACTGCAGCTCTGCACAAGACATTTGGCCAGCGGAGAAATTAAAATGGTCGTGCCCAACTGAGCCTGGTTTCTCTCAAGGTTTTTTTTCTTCACTTCCGCCTTTAGTGAAGTTTTTTTTTCCCTCTCTGCTGTCGCCACTGGCTTGCATGGTTTGGGATCTGTAGAGGTGCGCATCGTTGGATTTGCTCTTCAGTGTTTGGACTCTCAGTAGTGATTATTAAACCACACTGAACTGAGCTCAACTGAACTGAACTTAAACACTACAAACTGAATTACACTGTTCCTATTTACTGTGACCTTTTATGTGAAGCTGCTTGACACAATCTACATTGTATAAGCGCTATACAAATAAAGGTGAATTGAATTGAATTGAATAGTGCTTACAAGCCTACGCGGTGATCCGTTTGAACCACTTGACTCAGTATCCTTAAGATTTCTGTCCCTGAAGACAGCTCTGCTGGTTGCTTTGGCATCGATTAAGAGGGTCGGGGACCTGGAGGCATTTTCGGTCAGTGACTCGTGACTGGAATTTGGACCGGCCTACTCTCATGTTATCCTGAGACCCCAGCCTAACACACCGTTTAAGGACCAGGTAGTGAGCCTGCAAGCGCTGCTTGCAGAGGAGGCAGACCCAGCCCTTTCATTGCTGTGTCCTGTTCGTGCTTAGCAAATCTATGTGGACTGCACTCAGAGCTTTAGATCCTCTGAGCAGCTTTTTGTCTGTTATGGTGGTCGGCAGAAGGGAAGTGCTGTATCCAAACAGAGGTTGGCACACTGGATAGTAGATGCCATCTCCCTCGCTTACTAGAGCCAGGGCGAGCCATGTCCCCCAGGGGTGAAAACGTTTTCCACTAGGAGTGTCGCATCCTCTTGGGCATCTGTAGAGCTGCGGGCTGGGTGACACCTAATACATTTACAATATTTTACAATCTGCGAGCGTAACCAGTTTCCTCAAGGGTTTTGGGAAACCCTGTGCTTTTTTTCACTTTGTCAGTTGAGTTCCCTGCTTGGCAAACTCTGCAGAGTTCCTCCGAGGCCCCCAGCATCTGACTCAGTGGAGGAGTCAGGTGATGGCCCATTACGTTTTTGGCATTCCGCTGATCAGCCCAGGTAGGTTCTGGGTATAGGTGCCTGCTATGTGCGATCCCCACTGGCGATCCAATACGCTCACTTAGCTACAATGTAGTCCTCCTCTTAGGTGGGCTTGTGTCTTCCCTCCCCGCTAACATCTTCTCATTCTCATTCTCTCTTCTAACATTCTTCTTCATCTCATCTTCTCAGGGCAAGTCCATATGCTATTGCCACCAGGTCTCCCCATTTGGGCAGCAGGTGGCCTCCGCAGCATCCTCTCTATCGGGACTGCACATATTTAAAATTCCTAGAATTTAACTAGGTCTATTTTTACAACTCCCCGAAAAATATAACTAACCAGGACAGGTAAGTAAGGTAAGTAAGGGCCAGGAGACATGTTGGAAGGCTGTGCCTATGGTGTTGCAGGTGTGCTCACGCTGCAGCTTGGTGCGCCCCTCACCAGAGACATGGTAAGGTTCTTTCGTTGTGGCGGTTTCCATAGATTTCCTCATAGTGGAAGTTTCCACATAGCATTGAAGTTCCCCTCCCGAAGTGGAATGCTCCGGTTACTAAAGTAACCCACGTTCCCGGAGTGGGGGAATGGAAATGCTATGTTCATTCGCCACAATGATTAACCCTTGCTGGCAGCCGTAAAAGGCTCTGAAGCTGGAAAAGGATCCCGCAGCTGGGCACGTGCAGCACTTTTATGACAAGCTTGATTGTCATTTGCGCCAGCTGTGCATGCTGAAACCGCCAACTCATTGGCATTTCATTGGCCTGTTTTTATATTCTTTCAGATGATTGGATTCTGATGAAATCCCCATAGTGGAAGTTTCCGCATAGCATTTTCGTTGCCCCACTTAGGGAACGAGGGTTACTTTTGTAGCCAGAGCGTTCTCTTGTACCGTACAGTTCATGCTTTATTTTTTTCAAATATTTGACTGGGAGGCAAGTGTTTGAAGTGTTAAGCTATCTTCCTGGAATATGTGTTGCCACATTACTAACCTGACATCATGACCAGCCATTTCACTTGGTGGCCATCTTTGAAATTCCCCTCGAGCAGTATGCTGTCAGTTTAAATGGGAAACATAAAATTCTCCAAAACTGTTTGCTAAGCTGTGATTAAATTAAAATCAAATCACCAATAAAATTTAATGACAACTGTCTTTTAAGTTTCATTTCTAAACGTACAAACCAAACAAAACCTGAATTTTTTTCAAGTTGCCCAAGCTATTGTGCATAAGCACTCAAAGGAAATTAGATTTTTTTTACAATGTAAATTGAATCAAGGGTGGCGTGGTGGCTCAGTGGGTAGCGCGGTCGCCTCACAGCAAGAAGGTCACTGGTTCGAGCCTCGGCTTGGCCAGTTGCCATGTCTGTGTGGAGTTTGCATGTTCTCCTTGTGTTCACATGGGTTTCCTCAAGGTGCTCTGGTTTCTTTTACAAGTCCAAAGACATACGCTATAGGTAAATTTTGTAAGCTATGTGTATGTGTGTGAATGGGAGTGTATGGGTGTTTCCCAGTGATGGGTTGCAGCAGGAAGGGCATCCACTGTGTAAAACATTTGCTGGATAAATAGGTTTTAATCCACTGCGGCTACCCCAGACTAATAAAGGGACTAAGCTGAAAATGAATGAATGAAGCAAATTATACTGAAAACCATGACCATATATAAACTTGGCCATAGCATGAGGGTTGTACTCTGAACTGGGTTGTGGCTGGAAGGTCATCCGTTGTGTAAAACAATTAGGGATGTCCCGATCAGGTTTTTTTTGCCCTTGAGTCCGTGTCATTTGATTTTCAGTATCTACCAATTCTGAAACCCGATCCGAAACTTCTATAATACAAAAAAAAAAAAAAAAGAATAATGAAGAGTGAAGAAACACATCCAGGATGTTCCGTATTATTTACTTAATTCGTCTTCGGTTGGGTTGCCTGGGTACACTCGCAGAATTGTTTCGAATGTTTGTTTTTGAGGTGCCTTATCAGGCTTTTTGTGTTAAATGTAGCTGTTTCCTTTCCACCTCTTGCAATCCCAAGTTTACATATCTCACAGTTTGCTATGGCAATATTGTCGTCATCAACTTTACAATACCTCTAGACCGCAGACATACTTGTGCTTTCCGCTTCAAGCTTCCATGTTGTACCTTGCCGGCATTAAACCAATAGCATCTCTAAAACAAAGTGATGTCATGCCACACGCATTGCTGTTTCTATGTGAAGTCAATAAAGAGGTCTAACTCTGTGCCACTGCATAACTATAGATGTATATATTCGAGTCCTGATTGGGAGGTAACGTCCGATTCGATTGAGTCTGAAACCGCGTGATTGGGGCCTGTTTCTGATGACATGATCAGATATGGACATCCCTAAAAACAATTGCCAGAGCAATTGCAGGATTATTCAGCTGGGGTGAACCCTGATAAAAGCAGAAAATAGGCCAAAGGAAAGTGAGAATAAAAGTCTAGTATATAATGTATACTAGATAATGATTTTTTTTTTACTTGGAATCAGCCAGTTAAAAAGCAGAAAATAGGCACATGTTGTTGAGTATTGTATGGCATGCTAAAGAAAATCAATTTGCCAAATATTTACATTAATGTCAATACTGAATTACAATGAGCAAATTCTAATTTTGGAGCCTTGGGGGGACAGGTGTTGTCTTATGGGATTTGGAATCCATCTGCTGTGCTGTCCACAGCCAACTCTTCCTTCAATTTTTACAGTATTTATAGGGAAATGTAGCTGTCTTAGTACTCTGAAAAATACTAAAAATGGTCATTATGCTTTTTCTTGGGATAGACCTTTTAATGTGGAGTGTAATATAGCTGTTTGTGATTAAAAGGCCTGCAAAATTCCAAACCCCAAAGTGCACAAATACATATTTCTTAAAAGAACAAACTCACTCCGAAGTGCCTGAAATGAATTGTTAAATTTCAAAAGAGTAAAGAGAGAGGGAGAGTAAAGGAAGAGTAAAATTTCAGCTTTACTTCTTACATCAAACCTATGTAACTGCTAAAAACACATTTAGCCATGCCAGGTCTGTAGTTTGTGGTGTTATTTGGGATATATTAGATGCTTATCTTAGGTTTTTATTCAAAAAAGGATTTTTCTGATTTGTATTACAGAAGCAAATCATAATTTGATTGATCTTACAAAATCATATCTTATCTCAAGGTAGGAGATCTTAAATTGTGTTAAGGTCAACAATCCACTCTCAGGTCTGTTACAAAGTAACTAACACTTTATGAGGTGCTAATAAATTAGCCAAAACAAAAGGGATAAACAAAAGTGGCAGAAAAAAACCTTAAGACATTAGTCATTTGCATTATAACTGGCAATGCTCTGTGTTGCAATAGTGGTCCCTGTAACTCTTGCTGTAGTGCCCGTGTAATATCAACTGTAATATCATGTTGTGCGACAGTCTGTAATTACTTATGTGTTTTGTTATCGAAATGTAACACATCTTCAGGGTTCTTCAAGAGTCATTCTACCATTAAACATCATTAAACAACATGTTTTACTTTTGTTGTTTGCTGATTTTATTCAACAAAACTATCATACGCCTAGACTTTAGTGCAAGTTGGTGCTACTTTGCCTTATGGTCAGTGTAATAAGTAACTGTATTATGTTACATTCCATGGTCTTTTGAATGTATTGTTGTGTTTGGTTTCTTTTCTCCCTCTCACTCTCTCTCTTTCTCCTTCTCTTACCTGTTTCTAGGTGTGGAGGAGAGGAGCTTAATTAATTGCACCTGCTGCTCGTTGCCCTGCAAGCTTAAAAGCTGATCACTGGTCAGCAACATTGAAGCTTGCTTCCAGAGTGTGGTCTTTCTCCTGCCTGCCTGCCTGGTTGGTTTGTGAATTGTTGCTGTTTACTTGTTAAAGTTAAAATATGTTGTAAAAGCATTTGAAACCACTTAAACTCTGCTTTTGAAACTTAACTTTGTGTTTGGAAGCCATGGGGAGGTGGGTGCCATTTTATTTCTCAAACTCGTGCTTATGTTCTCCAACTCTTGTTTATGTTTAGTTAGGGAGTTAATGTACATTTCTGTTGTTCGTTTAATTTCTTGGTCAGTTCAGAAAGTTTTACTCCTTAACTAGCTAGAGTGTACTTTTTGTTTGTTTTGGCCTTTTTCCCCCTCCTGAAGCCTATTTTTGCTTCGAAGTTTTGTTTTATCATTTTTTGTTTAATAAATTCTTTAAACTGAATTTGGTGTGTTGTTGTGAAGACAGGGACTGATTCACACTCACCCCAACCAACATTAAACTTTCCACTGTTATTCTCACTCCTAGACATTAACACCAGGGACATAATAATTGTCATCATTAACATTACTTATTGAGCACAAAAGTTCGTAATAAAGAAATGTTTGTTTGCTTGTTACTACACCCATACACAGCGCTAAAGTCCAGCATCTTCAGATTGGTTTTGGTCTTGACTAGTGCGGTTGAATAATTTATTTTTTTTTTCTTTCTCCCCTGGGAGCACTGTACAAATGACGTGGCGGTATTGATGGGTGCTCTGAGTCTGTATGCTATTTATTTATTTATTTTTTAAAGTGTGTATAAATCTATAAAACAGACTTTTTAGGTTTTGTACTTGGGGGTTGTTGTTGTTAAAATCACTTTTTGCCTGTGTATATTACAAACAAGATATCTAGAATGTTGTTGTTGTTTTTTTTTTTAAACCGTATTGTTATACGTCTATATTTGAAGAGTTCAGATGCGAAGCCGCTAAATGCCATTTACGCCAAAAATTAGATGATGACATTAGGTGAATGCTATAGGCATGTAGTGCATGTTCAACAAATAATTTTGTTTAAAATGATCTAAATCCCAGCGTCAGCTCATTCTGAAATAACAGTTTGTTAGCAAAACCTGCTATATCCCTAGAACCAATCAGAAGGTGCAAATCGAAACCGTGTGCTAATACGCTGGCTTTTATGAGGCTGTTTTATTTCGATTTTAAAAGACAGAGTTTGACGAACTGCATGAGTCTGTCCGACTGTCAGTGAATGGCAAATGAAAATGTCTCTTACCTCAACTCTATGCATTATAAAAATAAAAAAAATACACAATGTACAGTCAGAAGTGTAACATGCATTCATGCCATGTTTTTGTGCAGCAACGCTACTTTGAGTCAGATTCACTCTCCATTAAACAGCAACTCCATTTCAAGAAAGATGAAGTTAAGATGCTGTTCTTTTATCTCACATGGATGCTATGAGGATAAACAAGAGGCGAAAAAGAGACCAAGATCTTGAGTATAGGCAGGATAAATAAATGACAGCTTCTGAGAGACATACTTTTTTTTTTTTCTTCTCTCACAGTGGGCCTACCTTGTTTTTTATTTGCTAACGCAAGCTATGTTTTAAAAGATAAATATAATGTATAAAACTCTTTTTTTTTTTTTTATAGACAATGTATTTCACAATGTTTTACACTGCATTATTTGAATCTAACAAGCTTGTTTACTTTTTTCCACTTGCATTAAATTTAAATCCGAAATCTAAAAAATTACAACAGATTATTAAGATTTAATTAATTTCAGTTTTAATGTAATTGATTAATGCACTTACTTGACAGATTTCATTTATTAATTTTCTTTCTGCTTAGTCCCTGGTTTATCAGGGGTTACCACAGCGGAATGAACCGCCACTTACTTTTTATTTTGTATTTTTAATTTCAGGTGATTTGTGTATGTGTTTTATGATTGGTAAAATAATCTCTAATTGCATCTTTAGTGATTTTCAACTCATTACAATGTCTTGTCCCAATAGGTGGATTTAGAAGTTTTTGCATAAAAAGCAGAAGTGGATTTAGTTGGTTTTGACGCAAAAGAAAATTATTTTATTTTTCTAGCTAATAACCTTATCATTACATATAAAATTAAAGTTTTAAACCTAATCATAGGAGCCTAATAAAAATGCTCATTTACAAAATAAGAGATCTGATGGATTTAGAGGGTTTTGCATATGCACTCTTCATTTGTTTAACTATAGTATGTAGCACTGTAGTATCCTGCAGACATATTTCATTCCACTATATCTTCACATATGCAGCAGAATGACAGTAAAACCCAACTTGACTTGAACCCTATCCACTATCCCTATTTACAATGAATAAATGTCAGAAATGTGACTACTTTAAGTGCATGGTAAAATCTCAGAGCCTTCAAAACCAACATAAAGTTTTCATGATGAAGGAATAGAAGAAAAGAATAAGCAATGCTAGGTGAGTCCACACCTGTCCATATTAAATGGATAGTTTCATCTGAAGTACCACCGAGATTGCGTTCGATCAGTGTGAGGCTTTAGCTGCAGATCCTGATGCAATTTTTTTTGTCTTTGTTGTTGTGAGATGATGCAAAAAGTGACTGCATCCACCCACAGTGCTAGCAGGCAAATGAGAGCTAGTAGAACTTAACTGCCACTCACCGCTGAGCCATGTTGCCTGAGGGTTGTGTGCCTGGAGCTTCCCGCTGAAGATGTCCTCAATTGTGACCTTCTGCTTGGAGGCCAGGCTGGTATCTTCAACTGTGGGCAGAGAATGTAGACATTACTACGAGAGTGAACTATATAAAAGGAATGTTTGACAAGACAAACTGCTAGGCCAGGGTTTTGAAGTAGTTTTAAATTCTTGAAAGGTCAAAGCTTGAAGGTAACCGAGTTATGGTAGCCATTCAAACCTTTAGTGAAAATAAAGTGCACTTACAGTGAATGTACTGAATGGACACTGGATAGATCTATAGATAGTTAAGAATATATTTGTAACTTTTATAACTATACATTTTTGGAACAGTTTATCAAAAGTACATTTTTGCAAAGCAGAATTTAAGTCAAAGTTACTTTTTATTTAATTTTTACTTAATTTCATCACATTTTAAATCATATATATTTTTAAAAGAGTCTGTGCTTTACAGTAAACTTAAATGTGCTGAAAAAAGAATGTGCCAAAATATAAATACATTTTGATTTGTTTACTAGCATACTATAACCATTATTTGCGGATACCTACTTGATATCTGCTGGTCGGTAAAAAAATATATAATAGTAAACAGTTCATGTTACTAGTTCACAGTTCTTTGCCTATTAACAAATACAAATTTTTAAATAAAAAAAAAAAGATTTTGATATCAGTTTTGACTAATTTTATTGATTATTTGATTAATTAATACATGATTAATAAATGCCAAAAAACATCATTGTTATTTCAAATTTAAGTGTTTGTGTAAACTGTTATGAAAATCATTATGGAATTGCATAAAAAGGCAAACTTTGGTCAAAGACCAGACATTTTGGTATACACCAAAGTGATAAAAACATATAAAAATTCAAGTCAGTTTCAAAAGTTCTGTTTTAACGTTTTACAATGAGCAATTCAACATTAAGTCAACCGTTACAGAGTACACTTTAAATACACTGTTAAAACAGCCTATGGATTAAATAATGTTCCATCGTTATTCAGTGTCACACATGTAAATTCGAACAGCATAACTGTTTTGAACTCATTGCATCTACATGCCAACTAATTCTCTTAAGATTATAAGTAGACTCTTAGGTTGTGGTTAGAGTATGTGTAAGTTGACATGTACTTATGTTCTTATTGTCAGTTAAATGTGTTGGAGCAGTATCAACAGATACTGCTGAGAAATAGGTAATCATATTGATTACTCATTGGCAAAACTTCCTAATCTGCCACCAAATGATTCTTAATCTAAATAAGCCTATCAAGGTTTTTTTGGTATATAAAATATGTTTTACAATGACTGACAAGTTAGCAATCATGATAAAATATATTTTAATGTATATATATATATATATATATATATATATATATATATATATATATATATATATATATATATATATATATATATATATATATATTTAAATTAGAGTACTGTTCATTTCATTTGCTTTAAAAAAAATAATATATATATATATATATATATATATATAAATATATATATATTTTTTTTTTAAAGCAAATGAAATGAACAGTACTCTAATTTCCTAACTAACCAACTGAATGAATGAATGAATCAATCAATCATATCAATCTATTAATCAATCAATTCACCAACCAACCAACCAACCAATCAATCAATCAGGACTTCCGTTTCCAGTTAACATGTAAAGGCAGCGCGGTCTCTGTCTCTCGCAGCAATATCTTTAAAATTAACTTTTCCTCTCTTGAACCCCAAACTGATCTAAATTCCAAATTAAAACCTTAAACAACTAAGGAAAATGTCGAAGCCACAAAGACATCGAAAAAGACTGAAGTTGACACCACCCCAGTGGACAACGATACACTGGCTAACATTGCTACCCTGCTAGAAGACCAAAGAGTTAGCATCGCAGCCGATTTAGAATCTCGACAAAATACAAACAACTATAGCAGAACATGGTCAACAAGTGAACTTGTTGGAAAATAAATCCGAGTGACAAGACCGAAAAATTCAAGCTTTGGAGGAGAGATGTGAAGTACTGGTGAGCAGCAATGCTAAGCTAATAGCGAAAATGGTCAATCTGGAAAGCCACAGAAACAATATAAGTATAGTAGTGTTAACTGAATCAACCAATCAGTCAATCAATTAATCAATAAATCATTTAGATAATTGCATTTAAATTGTAAATTTAATAAGATTATGTTCTTAATAAATCTACAAGTTTTGGCTGTTAGTGGTTACCCATTAGCATTATTAGCTCATACATCTTTCTGGGAGGATTCTTAAATTTTTTTTTTTAGTCAAAGTATAAACCTTCTTTTTCAGTTCTGCGCCCCATTTTCTCTTTCATTCAACGTGGATTCCACAACAAAGAGTTTCTCTATCAAACAAGGACATGTGTGTTTGAAGCATAAAAAAATGTCAAAACTGCATCAATCGTCCCCAGTTTTCTCTATAGATTATGACTTGTAATTCAAAGCACATCTGCTCTTCAATCTCAAGTTTCAGAAATGGGGAAACTTAGCTGCTTTTAAATTAAACCACCTCCTCGGCTCTAAGAGAGGACAAAAATTTGGAAAACAACAACCTTTTTTATTATAGGTAGTATCATTATATTTTTATGTTATGTGGGCTATATTGTCTGGCTGTTTGTCCCTTGAGATATGGCTTCACCAAATAATTCCCTAGCTAGTCCACAGGGCCACATAGCCAATTACTAGGGTTGACAAGGTGGAGGCTGAGCCTGAGAATGAGACTCCCCGGTGTGCCTTATTCTATTTAGAGCTCAATTGATCCATGCACACTGATCTAATCAGACAGAACTTTTTGCTATTAGACGACTATGCTCACCCACTTAGTTTTCTTCCTACCCTAAAAGTATCTATTCAGTAGGAATATAACACTTAGCAAATTAACTAAAGGTTAAATTAATTAAATAACATTAATGTGATATGCAGCAGGGGGAAATTCGCTGTTTTTTTGGTAATTGAAATAAAGGAATACAATCTGCATTATACATTTTAACAATACCAGATTAAATAAATAAAATATGAAAATAAATAAGGCAGCATGGTGGCTCAGTGGTTAGCACTGTCGCCTCACAGCAAGAAAGTCACTGGTTTCCTCTGGGTGCTCCGCTTTCCTCCACAGTCCAAACACATGCGCTATAGGTGAATAGAATAAACTATATTGGGCATAGTGTATGTGTGGGAATGTGAGTGTGTATGGGTGTTTCCCAGTACTGAGTTGCAGCTGGAAGGACATCCGCTGCATAAAACATATGCTGGAAAAGTTGGTGGTTCATTCCGCTGTGGCAACCCCTGATGAAAAGGACTAAGCCAAAGGAAAATTAATGAGTAAATAAAAATAAATAAATGATTCAATATAATCTTGCATGCTATAATAAAATATCAATCATATGAGAGTACATTTTGTGAACATCGTATATCCTACAAAATCCAGTAAAGCATATGCAATAGTTGGTTATTCTAATAATGAAACTTAGCTCCAAACCAGGGGTCTCAAATTTGTGGCCCGCAAGCCACACGATTTTTTAAACTAATTTGAAAATTTAATGTTAGTGCCCGCGAGTTTGATATGTATGGCACTTTACTGTTGTATGCAGAACTGAACGTACCTACCAAAAGAAAAGTAAGGAATTCAATGCAGCCTAATGTAGTCATCTATAGTCACATATCGACACCTGTCCATCGGCAACAGGAGTTCCCAGTAACCTGGACTTATAGGGTCACACCGTGATGTAAAAGTAGTCAAAACAAATGACAACAACACAGTTGCTTCTTTTTCCTGTAACAGCAGCACGTGGATAACAGTAAATTATTAATTATTATTATTATTATTATTATTTATTTTTTTATTAATATTTATTACTGATTGATTTATTTTCCTATAAATTATTTTTATTTTTTCCATCTTATTTTGTGTAAAAAAAAAAATCCCAAATCTCTTTATTTTTATTTTTTTAACACAAAATAAGATGAAAAAAATAAACAAATTAAAAATTAATAATATAATTAATTTCTTGTGGAACACCTGATGCGACCCAACCTCACCCAGACTCTGCCTCCATCAGCCCCCAGGTAAATTGAGTTTGAGACCCTGCTCCACACAAATTACATTTATTTCAGTATATAAATAATATTCCCACTGGTCTGAATAGTAAATCTCATTGTATCTCTGGAAACTAAGCACATTTTTAAAGAACAAAAGACAGACACTAAAAGTGTATCATGTATATTTGTGTATCGTGTATATTTGTGTATTGTGTATATTTTTGCAACAAAACTTACAGAAAACTCTAGACTAAATGTGCTAATTTTATTAAAAAAATGTGATACTATTTTTATTTAAGACCTCTTTAAGATCTCACACAATGTATGAAGGAGTCAAAACAATGCCAGGAATTTCTTTGTCACACACAAATGAAGATCAGCCTTAATTGAATGCCAATATTAAATTATAATTGGCAACATCATGGCTATGGCACATTTTTAACTTTTAACCTGTTTTTGGTTTGGTTAGATATCATTGGTTCATGCTGCATTTATATTTCAGTCTAACTGCACCTAGGTTCATTTGGAAGTGACTTGAAAACCTTCTTTTTACTGGTCTTATTTGGCTTGCTTGGTGCCCATGCACCAAGGTTCAGATGTCAGTGTTCTCACCCTCAATTATGCAAGGTTAAAAATGAGTTCACTTATTTCTTGAGGCAACTCCCAATTTAGGCTCTTCAAAAATTGATCTGTGCTTGCATACATATGCTATCACTCATCTTTGAAAAAAAAACATAACTCTGGGGAATCATGGTAGCCCAATTTCCTCCTGATGAAGAACAATCATGTTATGCATGCTATGCTAATTACCCTGGAAAATCACCATAATTGAGCCTGCAACTTTGAAGAATATTTTGGCTGTAGCAACTGCTTGGCTTCTTTATCACTTTGCTTTAATACAAAAAATAAGAAAAAATAAACAATTTATATTATACACATCCAGTCACACTGAGAAAAAAGTTTGCTCAGTGGTTTATAGCTTATGGGATTTCTCAAAGTTTGTGCAACTTACAGTATCAGCTAAAGTAAAATCAGCTTTTTCTCAGATGTTAAATGAACCAGTTGTGTGTTGAAATGTTTAGAGCTAAAAGTAATGTGTACAATTCAGTTTGTGACACTCTCAGGACTAGGTTGTAGCAGGAAGAGCATCTTCCAGTAAAACATGTAAGTGAATAAATAAAAAGCTGAACTGTTTTAGCTTGTTCCTACACACATTTTGTTTTAATTTCAATTCAATTATGACATTTCAACAACTGCTCCAGTGGAGATGTGAGATTTCTACGACTATTTAAACTTTCAACTTTTAATTATTAACACTCACCAGGTGTTAGCAGGATGACAGAGGTGACGATCAGAGAGCAGATGACCAGGATGACCAGCAGAGCAATGGCTATCCCTTTCCAGTTTCTCTGTGGAGCACTACCCCCAACCAACTCCTATCAAAAACACAAACACACACAATATGTAATGGCTGAAACCTTTGATGTTGTCCAGTCAATTTAAACAAAAAACTGTTTTGAACTGTTATCAATTTCAATGGTTTTTAGAATTCTGGTAAGATTGTGGGCATATATATATATATATATATATATATATATATATATATATATATATATATACATAAATTAGGGTTGGGTCGATAGACAATGCCATAGTCCATCGCCGATGGCCAATAGAGACATCACAATGCTGAGCTGGCTGTAGTTTTACAAAAAAAAAAAAGATATTAAGATGAACAATTGCCAGTAAAGTCAACAAAGTTACCCAGACTCTTTTCTGCTGTTTTACTCTGTTAAACTTTTGGTTAAGCAACAATTGTTTGGGACATAATTAGTAATATTATTATGCCTATTATTAAATTGTAGTATTTTTCATAGCAATTTAAACTACACCTTCAATATGTACAACAAGAAACAAAAAGAAACGTTGATAATCTGGGGAAGAATGTCTGAGTGAATCAATTACATCAGGTTTCCACATTTTTCCTATGCTTAAATGGTAAAACGGCCCTCCTATGAATTGTCAGTCACTGATAAGGTCCCTGCAAATTTGAGTTTGACACCCCTGCTCTAATATGTCTTTAAAATGGCATTTTAGAACGAAAATGATCCACATTCACTCTGGTGTTTTATCTAGCATTTCTGAACAGCCCTCCGTCCACACTATACTGCTGAAAACGCACATCCCGTGACCACACAGACACAGACACTGTCATGCGCTCGTCTGAGCTCCAGGCAGTTAGCAGGTGCTTTGAGCACAAAACCCAAGAGAGCAGTGCACATTGGACAGTTTAAGGATGTACCACTGGATCGCGTCTCACTATAGTTGTTAAACGTGATATTTAATTAATCTTGTCTCTATCTAACGACTCTTCGGTCTTTTGAATCTATCAGGTAACGTGTCACAGTGTCAGTAAACTGCTTCAAGCTTTCGCTTTAACGCTTATACTACTTAGTAATTTTAGCAAAAACCTCAGATACTGTTAGTTGTGCACCTTTTTTACCAACCAAGTTTTTCGATGGCATTATAACGAGTCCTGCAGAAAAAGTGATAGACAGGTGGTGATTTGTGTGTAACTTATCTTTATTTATGATTTGGTTATGGGTAAAACAAAGACTATGCAGGTCAGGCAGTTAAAACGATAGGCAACAAATAGTTAATTAGTTAATAAATTATTCATAAATAATTAATTCACCACTGCCAATGACGACAGTCACAAATGTTTCACATTAAAAAAAATATAAAATAAACAATTAAAAAATATATAAACTTTTAAACCACAGAAGTTTGCATCCTAGACCTTATTCAAAATTATTAAATTATCAGGAAAGTTTTTATTTGGAAGTGACCTAATCTTTTATAACAGCAAAGTACATTTTTTAAAAATATTTCTTTTATAATATTTCACTTTTCTCTGTTTTCATTCAATTATTAAATGCAGCCTTGGTAAGCAAAAGCTTAAACATTTACAGTTTCGCCAACGTCAGACTTTTGTCCAGTAATAATCCTGAACAGTTACACTTATCAGTGTATCACTGTCTATGATAAAAACCCTCTTGCAACTGAAATTGTCACTAATGAATGTGTTACATTGAATGTATGCCTGCTCCTCCCACTCTGTTCAGATCAAACACAATGAGCATACACAATGAAATAGCCTTGAGTGGCCCATGAAAGAGGAATACATTATTCATTTTAATTAGCTGGTCTAAAGCATTGTTTTACCATCAGGTTCCAAGGACAGCCTCAAAAATGCCTTGTGAAATGTTCCTGTAAAGTTGAAGGTTGATTGTCTCTGTTACCTTTGCACAAGAGATGGTTCAGTGAACAGCCTCCTGCTCTCTGAGAGCTTACAATTCAATTACACAGACAAATTCAAAAGTACAACAGCTTAAATATCACCTTGAAAACATTGCTTTTTCTCATACAATGACTGAACCTTAAGTAATAACGTGTCCCTTGCCACTTCTGCAACAGACATGAATGATGTCTCAGCTGTTCTTTACTTTTCAAGGTGATCTGACTTAGGATAGTCACCTGGCAGATGATAAAGCAGGTTTAAAAAAAGCATAGATACTGCAGATGGGTAATTTTGAACTAACAATTACCTAGAAAATTCCTCAGCTGCTTGATATAGCATAATAAGATCGCAGATTTGATTTAAAACTCATGTGATCTTATTTGTAATTGACAAAAATTAGTATTATTACATTGTAACATTCATATCTGCCTTTAAAAATAAATAAAGCAAACTGTCCCAAATTAATCTTAGTATTTTATAGGGTGCCTATACAGTATCGTATCCTGTTTATCTTATTAGTAATTAAAAGCCAAGCAGGTGAACAATTTTTTTCTTTATTTACATTTTCATACAGAACATTTCCAATTCATCAGTTCAATAAAACAGTAATCTCAAATGTACCACAACCATTTCATTTAAACAGACATAGACAATTACTTTGAAATACAATTTCCAGTCCATTCACAATGTTTACCATAGTGATTTGCACTCATGTATTGTTCATATCTTTAATCCTTATAGAATCTACAAAGATATAGAAATGCCTGCTGACCTTACATCAGTCATAGAACTCATTTCAGTAAGGTGCTTCAGCCAATTTGGAGTTTAAACTTTGAGGAAACCAACTGCAAGAAACCATTTAAGTTCAAAAACTAATCCTAATGAGTACTGTGAACTTAATCCATTTAAGTAAACAGCAATTTAAGCACAGTAAAAGCCAATAAATGAAGAGAACTCAAACCAACTGAGTACATAAAACCCAATAAGCTAAGGCAACTCAAACTGTTTGAGGAAACCGATTGCAACAAACCATTTTAGTTAAAAAATAATCTATGCGAAAACTGTGAACTTATCCCATTTAAGTTGAAGTAATGAGGTATTCAACTTATTACTTTCAACACTGAGTTCAAAACTCTTTTCAAATGAGTAGAATTAACTTTCAGTCAATTTTGAGTTAACTACACTCATTTCATTTGATAAAGTTGACTGTTGGGTTTTACAGTGCAGCCGAACCATGACTATGAAAAGCCATGATCAATGGAATTCCCATATTAGGATTCACCATGTCAACGGTGAATCCAAAAGAAAGATGTCAGCATCCTTCAATTCAAGTTTAATTCTTATTACTGTAATATATCTAATATCACAGGTGACAAAGCAAAACTGTAGATTATTAAACTACTAGGCTACACTATATGCATGTCCATGGTATCCAGTGAGCAATAACATCTACAGTAATGACAATAATTTAACTGCTTTTTTTTCTTATTTAGCAAATAATCTGCCAATAGCATAAAAATATGACAGTGGCTATTTAAACTAAGTACATTCTTAGTGATAGATTCTATTTACAGTAAGCACAAATTGCTTTAGACGCTCAAGATATTTAACTCTGTGTTACTTTTGAGGGTGGAGCGGTAAATTTGCACTTAATAACAAACACTTCATTATGAATATTCTATTACCACATAGACAGATATTTAATTTAGACTTCATTTAAACTCATCTTATATCATTTTTTTATAAAATGCCATCTTTATTTAAGAATAAAAAAATCAACCTGAAATGCGATAAAATACCTATTAGAAAAGAATAAACATTCATTCATTCATTTTCTTTTCAGCTTAGTCCCTTTATTAATCTGTGGTTGCCACGGCATAATAAACCACCAATTATTCAGCATATGTTTTACGCAGCGAATGCCCTTCCAGCTGCAACCCATCACTGGGAAACATCCATACACTCTCATTTACACTCATAAACTACGGACAATTTAGCTTACCCAATTCACCTATACCACATGTTTTTTGACTGTGGGGGAAACCAGAACCCTCGGAGGAAACCCAAGCAAACAAGGAAAAAAGAATTAACATTCTACAGTTAATTAATTCTACAATTAATTACTGTTAACTACAGCTAATTCTACTTGAATGAATTAAGTATTTAAACAACACTTGCACTTTAAAAAAGGGAGGAGATCAAAAGAATCTCTGGGTTTATACAAGAAAACTTGTTTATGACCAGGGGTGTGTTTCCGAAAACATGTCTTTATGTAAGCACGTATGCTATTCAGTCTCAAAATGAAATGAAACAAACAAAAGACACAGTGTCAAGGCAAATCATGCGAGTCATCTTTAATTTCAGAATCCAATATTCTTAGCTGTAAAGCAACAGCTTCACACTGAACTCATCTGAGATAAGAATGCGGTCTGTGATAAATAAAATGAAAGCGCTTGGACTTGACGAGGAGAAATGCAGTATTGTGGCATTTCGTTTTGTACCAGAATCTCAACTAAAAATTTTCAACAATTGTTTAATTAATGAGTAATATTGCAGATTATTATGGATGAGCCAGCGTACAATGTTTTTATCACTTATTGAATCCTTTTATTTCACACTTTGAAAATGAAAGCGATCCACGAGGTCATCAAACCGTAACTTGTATTTTTCATTTGCCTTTGCATTAATGTGCTATGGCAGGGGTCATCAACTATTGTCATTTGTCAGAGGGCCAGAGTTTTACCAGACAGTCTCATTGGGGGCCAGACCCCCAAGAACAAAATCAAATAAAAATCAAATTTTGGCTTAACATTATGTTTAATGTTTATACTTTTTCCATTCATTACAAAATTGAAGACATTTGATTCAGGCTCCAATCACCTATACCACAGTCAACCACTAGGAGTGTTTTGCCTCAACTCAATTAGGCTAAGTCAACTTTATTTATAGAGCAATTGAAAAACACAGAGGAAGTGACAGGAAAAGGTCTCTTAAAATGGCACACTCAAAGACGCAAAGTTGATGTGGAAAACGGGTCCTTCAATGATGACTGGACTGAAAAGTAGGCATTTATCATGCCAACCTTCCGAAATGCATCAGTAAGCCTAATTTGCAGCGAAACTGTTGCTTTTGCAAAATAGCACAATCTGCACCGTCACCACAACACAAAACATTCTAATTTCAAGGTTTCATATCCCGTCAGAGTAAAATCACCAAATTGAAATCTGTCTACTCTCGTGCAAGTGGCATTCCTTTAATTGATCAACAGAGAGTGACATGTGCAACTTTGCAGGCTGCTTAGGAGCTTTGCAGACATAACCGGCCTTTCACAGAAAGTAAGATTTTGGATTTGTGCATGACGCATTCACCGTCAACCCTAGCGGAGAATTTTCCACAAATGCGGTAAAAATGCTGCCATTAGACGAGACGGCCATTCAGAGTCAGCTTGCTGAAATTTGGGCCGCAGGTAACATGATGGCGGCTCTCCGTGGTGCTGAAAGCCTGAGCGCATTTTGGGTATCTCGTCCCATGTGATCACAATGTTCGGTTCAACCTACACCTGTGAGGCTGCATTCTCCAAGATGAACTCGATAAAAACGCACGAGAGGAACCGACTGTCAACCCACTCTTTGGAGGACTGATTGCGCATAACTCTGACAGCGGCAAAGCCTGATGTGAAAAAGTTGGTGTCAAAAGGAAATGTAACTTTAGCCATTGATTAAGCACTGTGAGTAGCCTGTTTCAGCATTGTGATTTGAATTCAAGCCCACTTAACGTTTCATTTTGATGTGCGAACATTATTTGTGAACTGTTTTGTTCTGTTTATTTACCATGCTATTTTAAGTTGTGCCAGATTGTTTTTCCTCCTTTTTTGTCCTGTGGAGTCTGCTAGTTTCAAGCATGTTGTTGAAAAAACCCAAATGTTAAGTAAGAGCATGAGGAAAAGCTATGCGTTCGTTTTTTTTTTTTTAAACCTGTTTGAAACATCACGGAATGTAGTCTAAATATAGTCATAAATGGTGGCTATTCTGACAAGAGACTTGGTTGTTGTTATTATTAGTTGCTTTAATTTTCTTTTTGATCCTCACAATTTTGATATCCATCAACTGGCGGCCTTCTGCTGCTGTAGCCCATTCGCCTCAACGTTCGACGTGTTGTGCATTCAGAGATGCTCTTCTGCTTACCTCGCTTGTAATTGAGGTTATTTGAGTTACTGTTGCCTTTCTATCAGATCTAACCAGTCTGGCCATTCTCCTCTGACCTCTGGTATCAACAAGACATTTGAGCACACAGAACTGCTGCTCACTGGATATTTTCTATTTTTTTGGCCCTTCTCTGTAAACTTTAGAGATGGTCTGCCACCTGTCTGCCACCAACAATCACCTAAATCACCTTTCTTCCCCATTCTGATGCTCAGTTTAAACTGCAGAAGATCGTCTTGATGCATTGATGCGTCAATGCATTGAGTTGTGCCATGTGATTGGCTGATTAGAAATATGCAATAATGAGCAGGTAAACAGGTGTACCTAATAAACTGGTCGGTGAGTGTGGTGGTGAGTATGTTGCTGTAGAAAAGCCAGATCCAATTAGTTAAATTCTATGAGATTGGTTTCACACTTAAAGCTGATTAAATGTTGTTTTCATTTGTTTTATTTCTGTTTAACTAACAAATATCAATCACATCATATTTATTAGCTCAGTTGTGTTAAAAGTATGTAATCCAATCGGATGGTTATTTCATATGCAATCTGAATACATAAATCTTATTTGTTAGGCCTCAATGATTTTTGCGTGTAAGCCTTTTTAAAGAACTGTGTAAACCTTAATCTTGGAAAATTTCACAGTTCTTTCATGGGTATTCTTCCCTTTTCCAGCAAATGCTCATGTGGAATCAAATTTATAAATTGCATGAAATCCATAATCACAATGTAAATCCTATTAAAGAAAGGCATTCAGAAGGAATGACGCAGAGCTTGTTGTAAATGATGAATGGTGTGGTTTAAGGTTATTTCTGTACTACACCTGTGACCTATTTGCAGAAGAGAGATTCCTTAAAATGGGTCATGTTTATATGAAACACATTGTGATGTATCGCTGTAACTTTGGGGACACAAAACTTTAAAAAAGACCATTTATTGCAATGACTAGAACAAAAACAACATTCTCCTGAACTAAATGTGCTTGATGTATTGAACTTGCCTCAAAGGGTCTGTTTACACATAGTCACTTCATGCATTTTTTTTTTTTTTTGATTGGATACTGTAGCTATCCAATTGTACAAAGACCAAGTGTAAATAGCCTCCGAAGCACATTCCAAGACAGATCTGTTTGCTCAAATTACTTCAGGTGGTGGTCAGGGCCACATTCCAGTCAAAACTGATCAAGTTTAAATGCATCTGGGCTAGGTTTTTTGATAACGATGTATATTGGCTTTTAAGAGCATTCTGTATGTAAAAGATTTTTTTTTATTATTATCAAAACATAGGCTATATTTGTTCAAATATATTTGCTACAGTTTTATACACTCACCAGACACTTTTATTAGGTACACCTTACTAGTACTAGGTTGGACCCCCTTTTGCCTTCAGAACTGCCTTAATCCTTTGTGTCATAGATTCAACAAGGTACTGGAAATATTCCTCAGAGATGTTGTCCATATTGACATGAGAGCATCACGCAGTTGCTGCAGATTTGTCGGCTGCACATCCATGATGCAAATATCCCATTCCAGCACATCCCAAAGGTGCTCTATTGAATTGAGATCTGGTGACTGTAGAGACCATTTGAGTACAGTGAACTCATTGTCATGTTCAAGAAACCAGTCTAAGATGATTCGTGCTTTATGACATGACTCATTAGGCCAGGCAACGTTGTTCCAAACTTAATGTGAGCCTGTGCCAATTGTAGCTTCAGTTTCCTGTTCTTAGCTGACAAGTGTGGCATCTGGTGCTCAAGGTTCAATGTGTTGTGCATTTAGCGATGCTCTTCTCCATACCTCGGTTGTAACCAGTCTGGCCATTCTCCTCTGACCTCAGGCATCCAAAAGGCCTTTGTGCAGAACTGCCGCTCACTGGATATTTTCTCTTTTTCAGTCCATGTTCTGTAAATCCTAGAGATGGTTGTGTGTGAAATTTCCAGTAGATCAGCAGTTTCTGAAATACTCAGACCAGCCCCAGCCCCATAAATTTGTACTCTTATGACGCGCATAGGGCTTTACATGATTACGAGCTGGAAATCATGCACAGTGTGAGCAGGGCTTAAGATATACAGCTTACATTTCTATAAAAAAATATACAAATTCATTTAATTGAAGCACCGGATGCTTAAGTTAACATAACCTTGTTGTTTTATTTGTCAAGTACTCGCAGATGAATAGGCAGAGCATACAGTAAGCTTTTGTGTGATGTCACTAGGTTCATGGTATTATGTATATTTTTGTAGATTCTGTACATGCAAATAATACAATTTTTAAAAACTTTGAAACCTATAACACTGTTGTTCTATAAATAAACACCATAAAAGAAATGTTTTCTGTTTTAAGTAGAAATTTATATTGTATAAGCACTCTGAATCTACTCATATCTTTCTTTCACAATAAAGCTGATAATAAAATAGTCAAATTAAAACATATTATCCTGGTAGAAAATGCTGCATTGATGTTTAGCTATTAAAGAGATAAACATAACGTCTTTGGGTTAATTGGCCTACTTTACATAAAGGAGCAAAAACATCAGCATCATTGTTTTATCTCAATATTTACACTATTAGGCCCAATCCCATCTCTATTTTTGTACCCCTACCCCATCCCCTTGGCCCCTGAAACCGAGTGTGAAGGGGAAGGGCTTAAAAATGTACCCCTAAGAAATAGGACACCACTACAACACCTGCACACGTCATCATATGTCATCATGATCTCTTGCTTCATATGAGATCAGACGATCGCGACTGCTGTAGTTATTCCAGTAGTGTTATTTTTTGGTAATTATATTCAGGATATCATTGAAGGCATATATCATGTTATCATAACGATATAATGTGGTAATAACATCGTAACTGTACTGTGCATTTACACAGTGGCCATATTCATCTATGTAAACACACTAAAAACAGCATTAACGTTTTAGCAGACACTGTAAAAAGGTCATTCCCAGCCACTAGACTTTTCTGACAGGGTATTTGAGTGTTATCGAGTGTCAAAAAGTTGTAGGACTGCTGTACAGGAGTTATTATTAGGGATTATAGATATAGATAATTTAGCGGTTCATTTCATAAAAGCATGACAGTAAAACACTAACACGGTTATGAATATATTAAAACATGTGTTTGTTTGTTGTAAAAATTATAAATTTGTGGCTGTCCTTATTTCCAGGTGCAACGATCCTGCCGTTGTGGCTGGTGATTTCTGGGAAATTTTCTTACCCCTTGTTTTTCGAGTGTGGTCCTGAAAAATCTTCGTTCGAACACTGTAAAAAGTGCTACACTCACAAAGTTGGTTTTATATACTTTAAATAATTGCAATCTAGTTAATTATATTTGTTTTATACCAAAAAATATAAATTTGCTTCTTCTTTACTTAAAATAGATCAGTTTTTATATAACAGTATATTTTGAATAAAACTAATGCAATTTATTTGAGTAGATTTTTGTATGTGGTTATTGTGTAGAATAAATGTTATAAAAGTGAGTTGACACAGACAATTTATTAGAGCAGCTGTCGATGTGTGCAGGTCTGTTCATCAAACGGGATTTTAATAATTCTGCGTGACCCCATTTTCACTGCCCGTCACTTTGCAGACACACAAATGTAGCCGAATGATAACTGTAAAGTCATGCTAAACTGCCGACTTCACTAGGCAGGTGAGGTTTTAGCTTGTAAATTGTACTGTAACGTCAGGTAACAGACTGCTCTCACATGGAAAGCTAAGTTGGCTAACGCTAACCAGCGCTAGTTCATGCTAACGATTAAAAGTGATAGTCCTGAGAAAAAAACGTTAAAGTAGTTTTAAAACACTTAGTAGGTATAACTAACGTTACAGAACGGATTAACAAGGTCTCTGGTGGGCGGTCGGGGTGTAGGTGCAGTTTGCTAGCGCTAACCTGGCTAGCTCACCTAAATAATTATCAGCACATTAAGGATGCATATTAAATGCAGAAATGTATGTAACAGTAGTTTGTGTTTAGCGTAACATAAAGTAACTTAACGTTTGTGTTTTAGATTTAGTCCATAAGTTTTTTGTTAATACTGCAAAGTGAATAAATTACAGATTTATAATTTATTTTAACTTAAATTACATTTATGTTTACAGAACCATTTAAAATGTACGCACCTCATTCTAAAATGTATTTTCTTGGTCTTTAGATACCAAAGTGATTTAGTTTATTTTGTTAAGAAAAACATTAGGTATAATTACAGCTATAATTATTTGCAGGTAAGTAAAACACGGGTAAAATTGCAAACAATAGCGGGCTCCATAGAATTGCATTTGATATCTGAAGATTTTTTGTATGTGTGCAATGAACAAACAGTAAAAAATATCCTAATGCAGTTTCTTATTATCTGTCAGTCTTTCACTAAAGCTAACTGAAAACACTGATTCACTGAACTGTCGGTTACCAGTAACATTAAATTTGGAGAAAAAGTAAATAAAATGTAGCTTCAGCAAAAATGTATTGTAAACCTTAATGTAATATGTAAAATGGCAATGTATTTATTTAATTTTGTATTATGACTTATGCAAAGTTTGGTGCAAAATGAAGATGACAGTTAAATTATAGATTTTATATTCGCCATTTTCAAACTGTTTAATATGTAAGTTACATACACATTTTTATGCTTTATAAGTTGCAAAAATAAACTGAAAATGTAATACCTAAATTTAAATAATTCCTTGATTGACAGGCAACCAAAATACCATACACTGTTACACTGAATAAAATCACAGTTTTCTTTAGAATTTGATTCTTAAAAACACCTGGAATAATGTAAGTATACAATAACCTATATAACCTTTTTTTTTAATACAGAAGTTTAACTAAGGTAAATTTTAACTGATAATCTAAGGTGTTTCATCGATGTATCATTCTCACTGCACTTTTGTAACTTGACTTGTAGTTTATCTAAGATATTTGCTATTTAGAATTTAGCTATTTAATATTATTTAGTATCAACCACCTGAACTCCTGTTTCTTTTTTCTCTCCACCAATAGAGATGTGTGGAATCAGAGGTGCATGTGGCTGCCCACGGGAAAAATTTGCCATCAGCCCAACACAGTTTGGAAAATCATAGGACTGTCAGAGGTTTACCAAACCTGTCATGTGCATGATGGCTCCTGTTTGAACTTAACGATGTCCTCGACTTCCATCAAAACTGTATACATTATTTGAGATATATCAGAGACTCTTTGTGGGACTGGACCTTATGCATCCTAAATCTTCATCAAAGTATGCAGATCTCCTTACTGAGTTGTTTTGTAGTCACTATTAAAAGGGACACTGGTTGACACTGAATAAATGTTATGGTCTTTAATCCATCTTCCCATTCTTATTTAATTGTTATTAACCGTATAAAGTCTGTTTATCTGTTTTTACTTAAATCACTGTATATTGTGCGTAGAATATAGAAATGAAGATTTATTTTCTGAGGTTACAGCCAGAAGTCAATTGAATTCATTTTAAATGACATATGCATGGTTAATTTTATTTAGATAATAAAGTTCTTAATACCTAATTAAAATAAGTACAGGCAACATATAGCAATGTATAAATAAGTTAGGTTTAACAAAAAAAAGTAAGTTTATCTGACTTGAGTTATTTTAAAAATATATGTTGGCTCAACTTAATTTTGTTGCATTTGTTTTAAGCAATGTTTTAGTGTTTAATATACTTAAAAAAGGCTGGAAGTTGTATCAATCTAAAACGTCCGATGCAGCCACTTGCCTCACTTTTTATAAGTTAGATCTAGGTCATACATTTTACAGTGAAGGGGTATCTACCCCTCCCCTTAACCCTACGCCTTCAAGCTAAAAAAAATTGGGACACCCCTACCCCTTCACAGGAATGCACAAAATGAGGGGTACAGAGAACGGGAAGGGCTAAGGGGTAGAACTGGGATTGAGCACATGTCTGTGAGCACATCCTAGCATTGGATGACATAATTAGTTACTAATTATTTACCACCAGTATTACAAGATTATACTACTAGTATACTCATGAGAGACAGCGCATTAAACTTTGCACTCGTTTTGCACGCATATGTGACATGATACTGGTAATATACACTGCTGTATGGGTATCTGTTATGTTAATGTTCAAAATAAAGCTGATTTAACGTCCACAAACCGGGATTGAAGCGTCTTCTTTTATAATTGTTCTGACACGCGGCTGTGCTGATGAAGTAAAGCTAATCTAAATCGCTGTAATTCATTACACACATGCTCTGTTTTAAAACATATTAAACTTGTAAAACTCACTCTTGAAAACATTTGATTATGATTGATGATCCTAGCAAACTGAACAGACCTTTTATTCCCGCTTGCTTTGCACTCGTCCTCTCTTGTTGATATGATTATATGTGTTACTATGGAGACATGTTAATGCGTGCAGTTGTCAATCAATATTGGTGGGCGGGGGGACCGCACTCCAACGTCAAGTTGCGGTCGATCTAAAAACCGCTGCAATTGGTCCACCGTTTTTATGTTGTTAAATTTGAAAAAAAAAGGACTGGGTGTGTTTATTTCACCCCAATATGACAGTTTATACACTATACGTACACACGTGTCTGTCCAAACAGCTTTAAAGAAGATTTTTCACCATAGGTGCCCTTTAAGGTATACTTCTTTTTGACATCAAAATATTATGTTTTAAACATGGTGCAGTAGTTAGCACTGTTGCCTCACAGCAAGAAGGTCACTGGTACAAGCCTCGACTGGGTTAGTTGGCATTTCTGTGTGGAGTTTGCATGTTCTCCCCGGGTAAGCTAAACTGTCCATAGTGTATGTGTGTGAATGAGACTGTATGGGTGTTTCCCAGTGATGGGTTGCAGCTGGAAGGGCATCTGCTGCGTAAAGCATATGCTGGATAATACGTTGGATTCTGCTGTGGAGACCCCTGATTAATAAAGGGACTAAGCTGAAAAGAAAATGAATGAATGCCTTCTGTAAATTATGATAAAAATGTAAAATCTTATAGTCATGTTGTTGTTGTCTATTTGACAAACACAAAAATCTATGTCATCCCATGAGTAAGAATGTAATTGTCCAACAAAGCTCAGAAGCAAAACAGATGAAAACATTCTCATCTTGTATAAGAGGGATTTAGTTCTTAGGGGCTCAACAGAGACTGTATTAAGAAGATTTCCGCTGGGATCCGTGTGAAAGAAGTTTCTGAAATTCTTCAAATTAAAATCAAGATTGTTTCCCTGTCCTTCTGAACTACAATCTCAACTTCTGACCTTTCGATTGAACGAAAAGCCTCACCTTATGTGAGATTACAGAACCTCAAACAGCCTGAGATGAAGCTTGTTCCCTGTGGTTTTTGTTTTCATGAAACACACTATCTGTTAAAAAAATTCTCAAGGCTGGTTTTCTCATACATGGCACAAAAATGGGAGGTTTAGTTGTAAGGATAAACATTGCAAACCTCATTCTTGATATTGATGTAAGAAGGTTCAGAACAACAAGGACAGAAAGCTGTCATGAAGGATGACATGTATCTTTCCTGATCTCTTGTTTCCACAGGAACCAGTGAAAGTGATGACAATGGGCAGAGGACAGAGAGAGAGAGAGATCTCTGCACTGACAGAGTTTATCACTCAAAGAGGCCAGAACCACGACTGGCAGCAGTGATTCCATCTGTCTGATGTGTCATTGAAATAAAATGTCACCAACCAGCAAGACCGGTAGATCTTTTAAGCCTCGAATGATGGGTTTTCTAGGTGTTTTTGTAGGGTTAAAGCCATCAGAGAGAAATTACTCAAGAACGTTGCTCAGTTCGTTCTAATCGAAAGGTTGTTTTGTAAAACAGAGGTTCTACAGAGGTTTCAGTATTTCCAATTAGAAAAATAAGTATAATATATGATTTTTTTACAAAAGTGATGACGTCTATGTGCTTTATTTGCTTCAAAGAATTATACTTTTCGTAATTTATTTAATTGACCCTTGTAATTAGCTCTTTCAGATGTGAGGGGTAAATACTGTAGCTGGCCACCCTGAACAATTTTGTTGTTGTTTTTGTTTGTTTTACTTTTTACTTGCATATATATTTTTCTTTAACTAAATTAAATTATATGAAATGATTTTACTAAATAAAAATATATTACTAAGCATATACATTTATTAAGAGTTCACATGCAAAAGCCACTAAGTGAAATTGAATTCTAAAACTAATTAGTTAAGTAAGAGTACACTAAGAATGATTGGGGTAAAATACTTAGTTTAGTGAAAGTATACGTCAAAGTGTATTGTGGCATAGTGGTTATAGAGAGTTGAAGGTTGCAAGTAGGCATTTGAGCACTAGCAGGGATAATTTCTTATGCTGTGTTCACACCAGACATGGAACACGCGAATAAATCATGCTATTCGTGCATAAATAGATGCATGAACATTTTGAGTGTACTTTTGACCATCAATTCCGCTTCATTTGCACGTCAAATTCACTTCACAATAGATGCAGATTCACGTCATGGGCAGGGCTTCTGTCTGCCTGGTGACTCTAGCTTTATTGCTAAATGGCTAACATGGATTTTATTGAGAGAATAGCTGTGTTTATGTGCTTTAAGAATGCTGAAAAACAGCGTTGATTCATTTGGAGCCGCTTCTGAGTCCCCTAGATCCATTCAGGGATGCACCCAGCTCTGTGAGCTTCATCAACTTCTCCAGAAACTATACCTGGATCATCAACTTCTCCAGAAACTATACCTCACTCCCCTACAAGAGAAAGCTCCTGATTGGTTAATGCGGCGCGAATGTCTGTTGAAGTTCAGATTTTCGAACTCGAGCAATTCCACATGTTAAGCGCTTCAATCACGCAAAACACTCAACTTGCGCCACTTCATTCATGCGTACCGTGCCACAGGATGTCTATTCGCTTTTGTTTGCATTGTCTTAACATGCATTATGTTGTATAAATAGACATGTGAACATTTTAATTTTACTCACTTCATTCGTGCATCAAATCCGCTTCAATAGATACGAATACGCGTCCGTCATGGGGATGGCTTCTGTCTGCCTGGTGACTCTACCTTCGTTGCTAAATGTCTAACATGGATTTTATTGAGAGAATAGCTGTGTTTATGTGCTTTAAGAATGCTGATAAACAGCGTTGATTCATTTGGAGCCGCTTCTGAGTCCCCTAGATCCATTCAGGGATGCACCCAGCTCTGTGAGCTTCATCAACTTCTCACAGAAGTTAACCCCCGCTTTTGGGCAGCCCTCTTCCGACCTCTTTATGCAGCCCAAAGGACCGAGCCGTCCCGGGAGACACCTGCAAATACCCAGAGTTGGACCATGGGCCATATGGCCATTCAACGCCGGCGCAGACCTGGACAGTCTCGTCCAGCCTGGCACCTCTTTGTGTTTAAAAAGGGATCATTTGTCCCGATGGGCTTTCAACCAAGGCTGAACCTGGACGCGGGCGTCCCACGCGACACTTTTACCAGAGGAGACAGGGATCATTTGTCCCAATTGGGACTTAGCAAAGGCTGAACCTGGACGCGGGCGTCCCACGCGACACTTCTAACAGAGGAGATAGGGATCATTTGTCCCATTCGAAGCTATTTTTTATCAATCACAGATAAAGACACTGAACACCATATGACCTTTATTGTTAAATTTTTATTTAGGGAGATTCAGAGTCTTCTGTTGCTTCAAGGGGGCGTTTCCCCTTCGAAGGCGGCCATGGCAGCGTCCTCCTGCTAGTTCCCTCCTGAAAAAGAGAAAAGGCCAGTTACCTAACACCACACGTCCCTCTGTTGAGGTCCATGCCAAAAAGGAACTGATTTACCAAGGGTGACCCGGGACTCTCTGCCCTCTGGCGCCCCTTCCTTGAGTGGCGTTCTCTGCCCGCTGTCTATTCCTCCTCCTCCTCCTCCTCCTCCTCCTCCACCAAGGCCCTCTCGAAGAGTCTGCGGCGCTCACGTGCTTGGAGAGGGCCAAGGTGAAGCGCGTAGAACTTGTCTGAGGTTGAGGTATCGTGGCACATGAATTGGGCCACCTTCCTGCGATCCTCGGAAGAATGTGAATTCTTTGCCTGCGTCAGAGACAGACAGACAGAGACTTTTTGGGGTCAAAGCCGCTGGCAGTCATGGGGGTCAGCGGGGGGGGCACTGGCATAGATACTCACGTGGGTCGCGATGGCAGTTCGGACGTCAGTGAAGGTGGGCTTGCCGGGAAGCCCCATGCTGGTCCACGCAGATTGAAAATATTTGTTCAGGGTTCGACAGGGACTGGATCTGGAAGTAAAAAAAAAATAGGAGGCCTGGCTCCCCCCGGGGAGGCTAGCCCGCAGCTGCAAAAACCTCCGGAACCAGCTGTATTCTTCCTTGTTGAGAGACAGCTGAGCCGCGCCGAAGGCTCGGTTTGTCTTGTGCGTGGTGATCTGGGAAAAACAGAGAGAAGATGAGTGAGCCCTACCACTGGTGGCCCCCACATGCAACGTTCCACTCACATTAATGACATAGGCGGATTCGTCCGGGCTTCTGGAAGCCTCTTGGACCTCCTGGATGGTCAGGTTCTGGAAGACCCCACAGCGATGGCCCGTGATGCAGGTCAGGTAGCCGGTCAGGTAGCCATAGAAGCGCCACTGCTGCCTGGTGTCTGGGCTGGACTCGAGGCCGTCTGACGGAGGGAAGTTAGGGGTTAGACTTTACCAACAAACAAACCATGTTACACCACCAACGGTTTAAACTTAGCGATAGCCGCTGGTGCCCCAAGGCAAAAAGATAATGTCTGCTCCGGGGCGCCAGCGGCTCTCGGTCAAACCGAGCCACGTCAGCGTACCCAGCGTACGCTGACGTGGCTCGGTTTGACCGAGAGCCGTTGGTGCCCCGGAGCAGAAGAGGGAAGAACGGAGAGAAGGTCAGCGTTTCCACCGCCACTGGTGGAAACGCAGACCGGCGGGGACCAAACACTCACCTAGAAGGGCAGGTATTTTTATCCCAGCCGTCCGATGACAGCGTAGCAGGGTGGCTTTGGAGATGAGTCTGCCTTCTTTGGCCTGCTTGGTCCTTACCTCATGTACCACGACGCGGCGGCGTATGCTGCAAATGAGAGCTCGAAGCTCCCTGCGAACCAGCACCAGGGTGGTACTGGAGAGGCGGCAGGAGGCCGGCGGGGTTTCGGAGAGATAATCCAGGAACTGCGCCACGTTCTTCAGGTAGTGCTGCCTCGTGGGCTCGGCCATGCCCGTTTGGCCTAGCAGGGCAGACCAGGCTCGGATACGCGCCGGTTGGTTGAGGAAGGACAAGGTTTCTGGCTCCGCGTGGCCTTTCGCCATGAAGCCTAGGAAGGCCTTGACCCTCGCCATTTTAGAGGCGACGTTATTCCGCAGACGGGCGGTGGGCTCGCTCCAATTGGAAACCCTCGAACTCTGCCAAAAGCAAGTCTGCAGAACGGGGGCGAAAGTCAAAAGTCAGCCTAGACGACATACACCCACCACCAGCCCAACAGAGAAGTGCCATAACCATACTCAACTCAAGGCGCGGGCGTGGTCCGGGTACGGGTACTTTGTTGGATCGTAGGCTTCCACAGGCCCGGAGGCCGCCCGGAGACCTCGGGCCGCCCCTCGCCCGGGGGCCGGCCCTCGCCCGGGGGCGGGGTCGGGGGATGGTGCCGGCAGGGCAGGACACGACCTTGCCCACCTGCTCTTCCTCCCCTCTTCCCCCCTCCTCAACTCTCGATAGCGGCAGGTGAATTCGAGCTGGGTGGACCTCACCTTGTCCACCTGCTTGCGGAGCTCTGAGAGCTGGGCCTGTATGCGCTCCGTTGCGAGCCTGCAGCGGGGGTCGGCGCAGGGACGCTCGGCTTCCGGGCCGTCTGGTTCCCGTTCCTCCTCGGAGGACGATGCCAGCCGAGACACCACAGGTACCGTCGGTTGAGTGGACCGCAACCACCGCAACTCTCGAGCCACTTTCCGACGCCTCGCTCGGCCCATAGCCTCCTTCCTGGCCGAGACGGAGAGCTCGGCGTGCTGCTTCAGGTGTCTGTCTAGGCGGGCCGGCGTCCTCCGGCAGCCGGGCACTGGGCACGCCGTCTTCCGCATGTCCACGCGGCCAGCGGCGAGCGCCAGCAAAAGCCTCTTCTCGTCCGCGTTCGACACCTTGTGAACCGCAGACAGGTGCGGCGAGAGGCGGCTGTAGACGTTGAAGCAGAGTGCACATTCGGCCATGACCGTGCAAGACCAAGGCTGGAGGGAGAGAGACCCACATGCCGCGTGGAGCGGTTTAAAAGATGGCGGACGAAGCGTTAGAGGGGCTGGAGCCCCTGACTCCCAAGGCCACCACTGACACCCCCTTTCCCCCAGGGCCCGCACCCTGTCCGGGGGCAAGGGCCCACACCCTGTCCGGGGGCAGGGGCCCACGTTAGAGGGGCTGGAGCCCCTGACTCCCAAGGCCACCACTGACACCCCCTTCCCCCCAGGGCCCGCACCCTGTCCGGGGGCAGGCGCCCACGTTAGAGGG
Organism: Danio aesculapii; assembly: GCF_903798145.1. NCBI lineage: Eukaryota > Metazoa > Chordata > Actinopteri > Cypriniformes > Danionidae > Danio > Danio aesculapii. Next base: position 16,291,297 of record NC_079436.1, on the reverse strand, counting down.
GCTGGAGCCCCCGACTCCCAAGGCCACCACTGACACCCCCTTTCCCCCAGGGCCCGCACCCTTTCCGGGGCAAGCACCGGGCCCAAAGGGTCTTCTAGTTTGACACCTGCTCACCAGCAGACCCCGGGCACCCCACACTTACGCCACGAACATTGACTTAGCTAGTGGCACTCGCTACGCAGACGTGCTGTTGGTGAACCATCTGGATGTGGGAAACCACCCTCTCCACCACCTCGCCCGTTCTGTGGTACAGAGATAGCTCGGGTGCACCAGCCTTTCCCACTACCGCCACCCGGCGCAGTGCTCAATTTGTTGAGGCGGCTGGGGTGCACCAGCGGCACATAGTTCCAGGGGCGTTCAATATGGGAGTTTTGTGTTTGCCTTCTTCCAGTGCCGGACGTTCGCTCCCGCCAAGGCCAAGGCCAAGGCCAAGGCCAAGGCCAACAGCGCTGGCCGGGTTCGGGGCACTGTCTTTGGGCAAGACTTTAATGTCTGAACCGCTTGGTTGGGGCGGGACCCCCACCCCCCAATGCCAGCGGCGCTGGCCTGGATCGGGGCTCTATCTTTGGGCCTAACTTCAATGTCTGAACCGCTTGGTTGGGGCGGGACCCCCACCCCCCAATGCCAGCGGCGCTGGCCTGGATCGGGGCTCTATCTTTGGGCCTAACTTCAATGTCTGAACCGCTTGGTTGGGGCGGGACCCCCATGCCCCCAATGACAATGGCGCTGGCCGGGATCGGGACACTGTTCCTGGGTAAGCCTGCAATGTCTCAACCCCTTGGCTGAGTTTCCCCATGCCCACGGGCGCCCACCAGCTCGCCCGGGGTCGGGGCACTGTTCCTGGGTAAGCCTGCAATGTCTCAACCCCTTGGCTGAGTTTCCCCATGCCCACGGGCACCCACCAGCTCGCCCGGGGTCGGGGCACTGTTCCTGGGTAAGCCTGCAATGTCTCAACCCCTTGGCTGAGTTTCCCCACGCCCACGGTCGCCCGCCAGCTCGCCCGGGGTCGGGGCACTGTTCCTGGGCAGCCAGCCTGGCCATTGACCCCCTGGTTCGTTCAAACGCAAAGCCGCCAAAACCTAAGTCCACATTTCTTCGCCTTTCACGAATCCCTGATGGCAGGTCAGAGACAATCAGCGCCGGACAGGCACCTCCAGGCGCGGGACATCCCGGAAAAGGGGTCTCCCGTCGGGCATGGCTTGGCGGGATGGGGCCTGGGTCTCACCAAGTACCCCGTAGAGCGCCGACTACTAGCCACGCTAATTCTGACTCACCCAACTGTGCCACTGGATCCCCAAATGGACTTGATCGTCTTTTCAAAAGCCGGCTGGAAAGACCAACCATCATCCAAATGAGGCTTTGTTGTTCCAATCAATTATTTTACTTCCTCCAGAAACTATACCTGGATCATCAACTTCTCCAGAAACTATACCTCACTCCCCTACAAGAGAAAGCTCCTGATTGGTTAATGCGGCGCGAATGTCTGCTGAAGTTCAGATTTTCGAACTCGAGCAATTCCACATGTTAAGCGCTTCAATCACGCAAAACACTCAACTTGCGCCACTTCATTCATGCGTACCGTGCCACAGGATGTCTATTCGCTTTTGTTTGCATTGTCTTAACATGCATTATGCTGTATAAATAGAGATGTGAACATTTTAATTTTACTCACTTCATTCGTGCATCAAATCCGCTTCATTCACGCATCAAATTCACTTTACAATAGATAAGAATACGCGTCCGTCATGGGGATGGCTTCTGTCTGCCTGGTGACTCTACCTTCGTTGCTAAATGTCTAACATGGATTTTATTGAGAGAATAGCTGTGTTTATGTGCTTTAGGAAGGCTGAAAAACAGCGTTGATTTATTTGGAGCCATGACTGAGTCCACTCAGCTCTGTGAGTTCATTAACTCCTCCAAAAAATATTACTGGATGGTGGAAGCCTTCAGCGGTGCTTTCGACTGAGCCGAGCCCAGTTTGATGAACTGTTGTCCGTGTCGGCAAGCCGATTTTCTCCCGGGACACCAACAACAGGCGCTATGTCATAGGACCAACCCTACAAGAGCAAACTCCTGATTGGCTAACGTGGTGCTTCCATTGCACATATCGTGCCACAGGATATCTGTTCATGCCTATGCATTGACTTGACGTGTAAATCACGTTACTACCAACGAAACTATTCCACCATTGAAAAAGAAGATTTGGCTTTGGTTTTAGCGTTGCAATTCTTTGAAGTTTACATGGGTTCATCAGTTTTGTCTGTTACAGTATACACTGACCACAATCCCCTAGTGTTTCTGTCCAGAATGTACAATCACAATCAACGCCTTGTGCATTGGTCGGTGATTGTACAAAGTTATAACTTAAACATAAAGTATAAGAAAAGATCTGAAAATGTCATTGCTGACACTTTATCTAAAGCTTAATTTTGCTTTATGTTAAGTCTTAAAAGGGTGAATGTTACGTTCGCTTGCAGAACGTATTTTGGATATGCGTGTGGGTTAGTTGGTATGTGGGTGTGTCGTTTCATGCGTGTGTTACAGGTACGAACGGCATTGGAGGATCGGCATTTCGTGCTGATGACGTTGGCCGCTGATGCTGGGTTTGCGCCACCAATCGCTGGGCGTAGCATTTAAAAGCCGAGCCCAAACTGCAATGGCGATCTCTCTCTCTATCTCTTTCCATCTCTCGCTCCTTCTTGCTCTTACTCTTTCTGTGGGTCTCTGTGAGGACAGTCTCTCTTGCGAGGGCTAATCTGAGAGAAGGTGTTTTGCTTGTGTTTAATTCTCTTGTCTAAAGTTTTGAGATTTGAAAGTGCAATGTGTTTGCTTGTAAACTGGTCCAGTTAACTGATGTATTTGAGTGATACCTCGGAGAGGTTGTAGGAGTGAGTAAGTCGCGCGATATACCTATACAACACTGAGACTCAGCTTTTGTATTAGTTCATTAGGTTCAGGGGAGTGTGCTGCTTTGTGTATGTTTTGTTTTTAGTTAGAGTAGTTTAGTTATGACGTTTGGTACATTGAAGATGTTTCTTTTCCTGCTTTTTTTATATTTAGTTTAGTTTGTTGAAAACAGTTACTGAGTTTTGTTATATTTATTTCTTTGATTTAAGCACATCTAACTACTTCCTCTCCCACCAGGTAATTCATCATTTATTTATTGTAAATATTTTTCTTTCACTGTATAATATAATTTCACTGGTTTCACTGGAAGCATGGGCAATAAACAATTGCAGTGATATTTGGTTCTTCAGTAGTTTCTTTCTCCCTCTATTTGTTACACACACACTCAACTTTTATATGTTATGTCATATACCCTTAGTTTAATATTAACATCTAAAAGGACATAACAGTAGCATTACAATCACTTCATATTTCTAGGACAAACATTGTGCATTTCTGTAGTGTGCTTTACACAGGTTAGTGGGGTTGACAAACCACCTGTAGAAACACTCTTCTCTATATGCACTGGACACTTAACTTCACTCTTACAGAGTCTAAATAAAGAAAATGTTTTTACATTGAATGTACCACAGATCATGTTGCACTTGTTTTCTTCAAACCTAATTAAGCTCTTTTGCACAATATTATTCTGTCTTACATAAAAGTTCTTTAATAGTCTGTCTTTATGCCTAGAGTTTACATTTTTATTTATTGTATATGTATAGTTAGTAGTTAAGTATAGTATGATAACCACTCATGTATGTTCGTTATGTATAGGTTTAAAATATCCCTTATAAATTTATGATTATATTATGTAGCACCTTGGTCTTGTGAGACATGACATTTCTTTTCCACTGTACTGTATGTCCACACATGTAGCGTCAACTTGACTTGACTTGGATTGTAGATGTGGTGTAAATGGTGTGAGTGTGTTTCCTAATGTGTGTGAGGAGTATGGACACCAATAGGACCTGTTTTGGCCTCAAACACTGGAAAGGAAAATGAAGGCTTTTAAGACCTGCAGAAATCCTTGTTTGTACTGAGCCTGTTTTAACTGGACGCCTATCAGCTCAGACTCCATACACATCAAGGAAAAATCTATGTCAAGCCATTAATATATAATCAATGTTAAGTTCTAAATTAAGAATGAACACTGTCAGAGGATCAGATTCAGGCTAACTGGTCAGACATCCGTCTGGTGTCATTCATATGAAACAACATCCAACTGGAAAACTGTAAGCTCTTCTGTGGAGACTCAAATAAGTTCAATGGGTGCAATTAGCCCATTGACACAAGGGTCACAGGACCTAGTTAAAAGGAAAGAACACACCACATAATAAGGGGCCAAGTTTCAAGAAACATCTCTATGTCTGTGTTAGGGTTTAGACTCAAGAGGCATAAGAGAGCTTTTTATATTATAATTGAACCGACACTCGCACTCTCGATTGTGCCCAGAAAATATCTAATTTTCCACATACAGTGCAGGAAGGTATGAAGCATCCATACAGTGAGCCAGCACATCGGTTTGAAGAGGAAGCATCATTGTTGTATATTACATTCTGCACAGCAGCTGTTAAATGATACGGCATCTGCGATGTTCCACCCTCGCAATACAATCTATTTAATAACCTTAAGGACATCTGCATCAGGCACTCTGCTGCTGTACTGTTGATGTGTGGCTGTGTTTGTGCCTTACTGATTTGCTGTAGTAATGGTAAACTGTTAGGAAGAACTAGTTAAAGCAGCCCTTCATTTCTGCAATCTTAACTTTTACCCAGTCTCTTCTGTTGTCTTGTTGTTGAGCTCACAGGAATCAAAATGTTGTTGTTGTTTTTTTTTTTGCACATACCGATATTAAAATAACGGAAGACACAAACATATAAACGCACAGTAAGGCAAATAAAACATTATTGATTCTTTAATCCAAAAATCAATCTTTTAGCCTGTTTCAGTTGGCGTGTACATAAAACGTCAATAGATATTATATAGCACACCTCCCAACCAATAATTGCTTTGTGTTTTGGTGGTTTTGATAAGAAACAAAGTCTCATAATTCTAATTCTGTCCATTTTAACAAGTAATTCAAAAAATAAATGCTTGTGGCGTGCTGCTAGTACAATAAAAGAGCAACAATTTGTAAGTGCTGTGGCAAGTTCCACTTAATCTAACAGTATTTTTTTAAATAAATAGAAATAAACACTTAGTGCAAATAGCCTGTGCTGCCAGCAACAGCCTCTTCCCACCAATGCTTGATTTTAACAGTCAAAATCACAAATAGCACCACAGCAGTATTGGTGTAGGGAGAATGTGAGAAGCATGGAACATTTTGATGCAATGGTCCAGGTTTGAATTCACATTATGCTGATCCCATTTTTGTTTCAAAGCGCAGATTCAAAATTATAATAAGGCAGCTTTCAATTTGACAAAATTTACAATTTACCGGTAACACTTTATTTTGATGGTCTATTTGAGTATTAGTAGACTGTCTGCTTAATATCTGTTGATACAGACATTCAACAGACATTTAACTGACTATAAGAAACTTTGCAAGTACATTTCAACTTACACTAAGCCTAAACCTAAACCAGGCATGTCCAAGTTGGAGCTAAAATCTGCAGGACACCGGCCCTCCAGGACCGAGTTTGGACACCCCTGCCCTAAACCCAATCTAACAGTCTACTTATAATCTAATGAGAATTAGTTGGCATGTAGATGCAATGTGACTTAAATTCAACAAACGGACCATCAAAATCAAGTGACCAATTTACCATTTAAACTTAATATACAGTGCATTCAAAAAGTAATCATAGCGCTTTTTAATGTAAATTTTGTAAATTGTAAATTTTTTAATGTAAATTCATTTATTTCTCCAAAATTCTACCCACAATACCCCATAATGGCAATGTGAAAAAACATTCTTTTAAATAGTTGCAAATTTATTAAAAATAAAAATCCTGAAAAATCACATGTACATAAATATTTACAGCCTTTGCTCAATACTTTGTTGATGCACCTAATCGAAATGCATCACATGACTGTTCATTTACTGTGCAAGCCAGAGCGCAAGCCTGAGCCCGGCCCGACCCCATCTAAAATTTTAGAAATTAAGCCCGAACCCACCCAAACCTGTCGGGTTCCTCCGGGTTCGGGCAAAGATCTTTAGCTCTAATCTTCAGGGCTCATAAATAAGCATTATAACGATGTGTTAACGAGGAAGTAGTATGTCACAAAGCTTGCATACTTTTCTGTTACACACTTAAAAGTATATCTTTTTCCTTCATAAAAAAACCATACTTTTAGGGCGTAGTATAAGTATGCGAATTGGGACACAGCATCGCACTCACATACTATGGCCAATTTAGTTGATCCAATTCACCTGTATTGCATATACAAAAAAAAAAAAAACCCATATGGACTCGGGGAGAACATGCAAAGTCCACACTGCCAGAACCAGTGACTTTCTTGCTTTGAGTTGACAGTGCTACCCACTAAGACACTGTACGGCCTCTGCATTTTTCTCTCCTTTTCTTTTCTCTGTTCTTGGATTACAGCCTCACATTGCTGTAAATTGATATTTGACCTTGAGTGTCTCTAGAAATAGTTTTTAAATATATTATTTTCCATTACAGTATGCTTCAGATTAAGTTACATGGAATACAAACCCTTCCTGGTACTGGTAGGTCATCAGAATTTTAAGGTTTATCAAAAAAATTGTATAAGTATTGGGTCACACTTGTTTTTAAGGTACAATTCTCTCTATAAACAAATCATTGACTATTACTTTTTCCAACTTATCAATAAACTTATTTGCTGCTTATTAATATATATTAAGGTAATAGTTAAAGATTTAAAATATGATTATGCTGAATATGTACTTTATAAGTACAAATAGCAAAGAAACAGACAATGTCTTAACAAGAGGCAGGTAATAAGCCATTAGTTTGTTAATGAGAATTGGCACCTTGTGTATTACCAAGCATATTAGCACTAAAATTGAAATCTCACTACACACCCTCATTCACTAGTCCCTAAATTAGTCAATTAGTCCACTAGACAGAGTGAATGACCACAAATCACTGAATTCAGTTGCTGATGACCATCTGCTGTTAACTGAAGGAAAGAACAAGAAATAAAACTACAGACACGACCTCACACCAAACCAACTGAATTAAAACAGAGGATTAAACAACTCCATTAAATAACAGCATTAGCAGCTTCTCTGATTACGGTTTGACTTCAATACTCTCATATCTGCAAGAATATTTGATAATGAACAGAGGTTTATATTCTTATTGAAAATATTTCATTTAACCACACCATCATAGAGATCAGAGGTTTTGCTTTACTTCTATCTTAATGTTTCTCTGGCTGTTGTAACTGTGTTTCTGAAACTCATCAGCTATAGCAAGAAAGATAATGAGAAACTATACTGTGTGTACTTAATTGTTACAGTTATAATTTCTAGTATTTTATAGTTTAAGCCATAAAAAGTAGTTATATACGATAATGTTTGGGATATGTTACAGCTTCCCATGGAGGATCAACAAACTATTATCAAGGAATTAATAAGAAAATAAAATGTAATTAGTTTTATGCACAAAACCTTGAGATCTACAGCTACACATCATGACACACAGACATCAAGAATCAGGATATGGACCTCAACCATGGTTGCTAAAAAAAAACTGCTTAATTCATTCATGCTGCAAAACATGCTGGGTGCCAGCATAGTACAAAAATCCCAGCATACACTGCAGCATGAGAATATTATGCAGCTTAAAGTTCTTACAATTTCTTTCTTTTCCTTTATTTTATGTTGTTTTTGGGGGGTAATATTTCAGTAGATTGTTTTGTTCTGGGTTGTTTTTTTATTAGATTTTTATTTTGAGATTCAAAGACTAATTGTTGATGTCTGTGTTTTTGAGTTCTGCTATAGATTTGATAGAAACATTCTCATATTGAATGGTGGTTTTAGATCTTTTAAACAGATATTGACTGCTGTAGGTCAAGTGACTTTAACTACATTTCTCACTTATAACAAACAAGGTATTCAAGAAGTGCACAAGTTGGTGAGGGTGGTTTTTATATCATAGTTAATCTTATGATACTTAGAATTGTTTCTTCTTTTGGCTTTTCATGCTATATAAATAGTGTGATTAACACAATTATTTATAGCAGCCAAAATAAAAACTAATGTTAGTGCAAATAGTTGATGAGCCCAACTAAAGCAGACTTTGTCCTCCATCATGGTGACTTCAAATGAACAACAAAAATTTCATTTAGAGCTTTTGTTCACATGACAGAAATAAAGTCAAAGGTCAGTAATAAGTGACGCTCCTGATGTTTGTGTTGTTTAATGATCCCTGCTGAGATCTAGAGAAATCAAATTTTTTATTGTGTAATTTGTTTTATTTTTATTAATTATTATTTTATTCAGAGATTTATTCTCAGTTGATTTCATGTTTGGTTTTGGCTGCGTTTTTGTGTTTTCTTTCCTTCAGTGATTCTGCTGTTAACAGTTGTTCATTAATAATTCTCAATCCTACTTTAATTAGATGCTAAATTATCTCATTAACTTCACTGTCTCAGTGTTCAACCCTCTGTAGTAAGGACACTAGAGAGGACACTCTGGGATTTGAGGGGTTAAATGTATTGGGTGAAAAATACAGACTGTGGAATGTATTTTTAACATAAATATTCTGTAAAATGAATTTACGAATGTAAAATGTTAAAAACAGTAGATTACTGGCAACCACACCTGCTGGTATTTTACAATTAAAAAAAAAAAAAAGAAAAGAGAAAACAGCAAAATACTGTAAAACTTTTTTGTGTCACCATTGTGGAGGATAGTAGCATCTGGGTGCAAGTCCAAGATGAACTAAGAGTATTTGATGTTATGCTGCATCTTCTTTTGTTTAAAGGTAACTGTGTTACTAATGCAGTGAAAATCTGATTGCTAATTGTAAACGCACATGAACACATTAGTGCATTGAATGACTCTACGTTTTTATGCACTAAGCTACGGTTTTGTGAACTGAACATTGTATTAGTTTATGAAATTTTAACAGTTCTATAAACCGTATTTTTTTTCCGTATTTTTAACGGAACAATACTGAAAACCACAGCTGCCGGTATTTTTCCATAAATTTAACAGATTTTTTTAACAGTGCACTTGGAGTTATAACAGAGTAACTAAAGGTGTAGAGAAACACATCACCTGTGGAGACCATCCAAATACATGTGGCCTTTATTTCAAACGGTCTCTCTATTGTGTTTACTTTAAATCTAACAAACACATGGTTTGATATTTTGATTTATACTACAGTTCTGTCTGGTTCTTGAATCTAATTGGCTGATAGCTGTGCGATATTCTGCAAATAACAGCACGCGTCCAGCCTCTTCACCCTTGTATATTACTCCACCCACATACAGCAACAAGCAGAGGACACTCTACAGTTTGACAAATATTACAGCTGTTGGACAACATGTTGTACTTTTGAGGCTTTTTTAGTCGAGAATGTAGCTGTTTAGATTGCAATGCATTTTATTTATAAGGACAGTGCCTATTTTAAAATATTTATAATTTCTGAGAGACCAAAGACGGTTGACATTCCACAACCAGATGGCAACAGAGCGCACATAATAAGCCCTTAGAGGAGGAAAAACAATACAAATTGTGTTGGCCAATATTTGTATAACAAAAGAGTGACTTCTTTCTTTTTGTTTTGGCCATCTGTTTCTATTGAGTCTCCTGTTTTCACTACTGCAGACTAGTTCAGTAAACAGAAAGAAAAAAGAAATGTGTTTAGCGTTTTTCTTATCACATACACAACAGTAATCTGATAGTGTTTGCGTTGCTTTGGCTTTTTCATGGTTAATTGTTGTGATCTCCTGATTGTAACAGAGAAAAACTGGGAAATCTCTGTAGACTGATGGCATTTCATGCTGTTCAACCTTATAATCTTAAAATGTTAGCAAAATCATCTGTTTTGTCAGCGCTTTAGACAGTATGCGAAAAAATCATTCAATTACTAGCTCTAAAGTGATGTTGGTGAAGTAGCAACAGTTTTTGCTATTCTGACGTCAGCTGCAGATGTGAATGAATGGCGAAAGAAAGTAGTTACTCTAGACTCTAGAGTCCTTTTGAGACTCTCCGTATTGAGACGCAATATCACTTTCATAGCAGTGCCATGCGACTGTATATATATATATATATATATATACTGTAGCTCATATTTGCACTGTCAAGAGAGCATCAGAATGAGATATCTCTCAAGAAGTGCTAATCTATCACAGACTGAAATGTTATTGATTTTGCAATTACCTTAAATCCTGAAAACACAATTGTTAAGTTTTCTACACAGGCTCGTAGCCAGGAGGTCATTAGATAAATGAAATAATGTGTAATGTGTAATTTGGTGTAATTTTAATGCTGCTCCCTTTAATGCACCCTTTAATTTGAATTACTACAGTAGGCTAATCTCCTGCCTTGAACATTTTCTAAAATTATTTCCAATTGATATAATATTTTCAACTGATTGGGGTGAGGTTTTATCTTTGCACTACTCCTATCATTCTTCAATCACAGCAAACTAACAGCTGGAGGGGGTAGCTAAGCATATCTCAGCCAAGCCATCAAACTAAGATCATTTGAGAGAAAATATAATTCCAGAGCAGAAGTAAATTTGGATTATTTATACCAAAACAAACAGTTTCATCAATGGGTTATTTTGTATGGATATAATTGTTCACTTTAAAACTAGAGATGTGTTAGCAAAATAAAATAGTAAATTCTGAAACAAAGAAAATTACACGGTGGCTCTGTGGTTAGCACTGCAGCTGGAAGGGCATCCGTTGTCTAAAACGTATGCTGGATAAGTTGGTGGTTCATTCCACTGTGGTGACCCCTGATGAATAAAGGGACTAAGCCGAAGGAAAATTATTGAATGAAATCAAGAAATGCAGAACACATATTTTGACAACATCTGACCATCTAACAATCAGTTTTTTGTTATTTAATAACAAACAAACAAAACATGATCTGCATATTTTGTTAGACTAACATGGCTTGCCAGAGTACTTACAAATTGCTACTCTTTTGTTCAATTTTAATTATTATTATTATTTTTTTTTGTAAAATTGTGAGCTAAATAAATAAAATATCAGTAAATCAAAATAAATCAGTGAAACACGTGGCTAAGAAAGTTGTTATGATTCCATCCAAAATTATGAATTAAACTTATGAGCAAAAATGATTTCCATCCGAAAGCCAAAGTGAACTTCCACCACTTAAACTGTCAGCAAACATCAAAACAAAAATGGAATTTGCTGAGGTAAAAGCCGCTGTGAAGCTTTTTAAAACAAAATTAACGTGTGGTGACTTTTGGAGGCACGAGACTGCTCTTGGGAGTGTAGTTCTGGTAACCACTTTGATGACAGACTTTGGCTAATGGATTTGAGAATCACCACAAACAACATTTCAGATACTTGATACAATGTGGTCGGACTGTTGCTTTGTCCATAAATGACATCCCATCCCACCCATTTAAGTTTTCACATGATCTTATAAAACAAATTGCATAACTTTTTTGATGTACATGCTGGAATTCTTTCTGTAAATTTGCTTCCATTGTAGTTTATGTGCACTTTCTTCCATTTTGTGCACTATAAAAAAAATAATCTAGCTTAGGTTGGCTTCATATTACTGAATTAATTAATTTAAAAAGTATACAGTGTAATAAACCCCATACACTGTAAAACTCAATAAGTTAAGGTAACTCGAAGTATTTGAGGAAACCATTTAAGTTCAAAAACTAATCTTAATGAGTACTGTGAACTTACTCTATTTGAGTAAACGGAGCAATTTGAGCACATTAAAACCCAATAAATGAAAAGAACTCAAACCAATTGAGTACTGAAAAACTCAATAAGTTAAGGCAACTCTAAACGTTTGAGGAAACCGATTGCAACAAACCATTTGAGTTAAAAAAATTATTCTATGTGATTACTGTGAACGTACTCCATTTTTGATGAAGTAATGAGGTATTTAATTAACTCATTACCTTCAACACCAAGTTCAAAACTCTTTTCCAATGAGTAGAATTAACTTTCAGTAAATTTTGTGTTAACTACACTCATTTCATTTGATAAAGTGGACTGTTGGGTTTTACAATGTAGATTTTATATTATTCTTGTACATATCTGTTGGCTTTTTCGCAAGATAAAGATATATAATAGATAGATCCAACACCATTAAACTCACATGTTAAGCTGTTATCATTATTCATAACAATTGTACAGACTATCACTGTGCACATGATTGTAAATCACTTGGCATACCCTTTTTATACAAGAAAACCAGAAAAAAAACTGGTTTGAAGTGCAGATGATACATACTTTAGCCCAATACACAGCCATAAAAAGCTCCCACAATCATAAATAACACCTTATATTGAACACAAACACAGCAACATGTTCGCAAACTTGTTCAGGACATTCTGAAGTCTTTATCACCTCTAAACATTAATTGCTAACATGATCAGTGATTGATTGTTAATGACTTTCTCCTGCTAAATCGGGCAGAATAAGCTGTAAAGTGGGACAGACCTGGTGAATAATTCACCTCTGCAAGACTCAAATAGAAACAAAATAACAAGAAAAACAAGCTACAATCACGACAGCCTTGCGTTATTTCATGAAAAGTGACACTGAAGTAGATGTCTGAAATTGGTTTCTTTCAGCCATTAGAGAAGCCAGAAAAGCTGAAGGTGAAACTCAGATCAAGAAGAGGTTGAAGGTGTCTCTGAAATGAAGCGGCTCTCATTTGTTACACCTAATGGGCAAACTAGGAAAACAGGAAATGATGGAGGAGGAATGGAAGCTATTGTTACACAGCGGCACGTACACAGAACGTAAATAGACCTCTTCATCACCAAGGGAATCATCCGAACACTATTATTTGCCCACGTGAATACAGAAATCATAGAGCAATCTCTGTCACAGCCCCCACCAGGCATGTTTCACTTCATTTCCCCCAGGACATCAAGTGACATATTATGTCATAATGGGATATCGCTTTCCCGCCAATTTATAAATGCTGTTTTAGTGTTAATAATCTTTTGTTTCTCCATTCTGACAGCAACCACTCCATTTTATTATAAAACCTCAGCGAGTGAAGACATCTGAAACAACATCTCCAATGCTGAATTTTGACAACACCCTATTTATCTAGCAATAACATGATCACCTTTTGTCTTCTATCTTGTCAATCCTGAAAGTAGCAGCATTTGTAGAGGATAGCACTTAGTGCCTTCTGTGTGTGAAGGGCATTTTATATCTGTGAAATAGACAGGATGGTTGATTGGCACATCAGCATTAACAGCTAAATGATGCATGACACAAACCATCTTTAACAGACCAATGAAATATAATGATACAAAACGCTATATTTGCATGCACATACAATTCTAAAATCTGGGGTCACTAATGTATATGTTTTTCATTCATTAATTTTCCTTCGGCTAAGTCCCTTTAGCATATGTTTTACACAGGTGCAGATGCAACCCATTACTGGGAGACATCCCTACACACTCATTCACACACATACACTACAGCCAATTTAGTTTATTCAATTCACCTATGGCACATGTCTTTGGACTGTGGGGGAAATCAAAGCACCTGGAGGAAACCCATGCAAACACAGGAAGAACATGCAAACTCCACACAGAAATTTCAACTGACCCAGAAAGGACTCGAACCAGCGACCTCCTTGCTGTGAGGCTGTGGAGCCAGATCAGTCTCAAAACTAATACATTTACAAAACACAATTCATAGATTCACAACACAATTCACATTCCCAAAATCCAATTTGTAAATTCAAAACACAATTCATAAATACACAAATACAATTTGTAAATTCAAAACACAATTCATAAATACACAAATACAATTTGTAAATTCAAGACATGATTCATAAATACGCAAATCCAGTTCATTTGCCAAAAATATTTATGATTTTTACTTGTGAATTCACAAATTGTGTTTACAAACTTACAAATTGGATTTTGTAACTGTGAATTGCATTGTGGATGTTTGAATTTCATTTTGTAAATGTTATTTTTTAAACTGATCTGGCTCCACACTGAGCCACCATGTCACCATACAGTACATGATTTTATTCATTTAAAAAAAATAAAAATAAATGAATGAATAAATCACAGGCTCATTCTGAAAACGTACTGCTACATACTGTACACTTCTGGAGAGAGCAAAATGCATCCCAGGAGCTATATTTTTTTGACGTTTTTGTTCTCGCAAATCCACCAGAGGCCTTTTGCAAGTGCCATTCGCACCAGCAGGTTTCATGTAAATAAACCAGAGGCTGCTGTCAACTGACTGACTGACCAACCGACTGATCCCCCACCCTCCCCTTTCCCTTAACCCAACTAAATAGTGTTTTAAAAAGCACAGATTGACCCGCCCACCCCCTTCCCTAAACCCAACTGTAGTGTTTTCAAAAGCAATCCAGAAAAAGAAAAGCCCATAACGGCAGCCTGATTTTTACCGTTTTTCAGATTATACCACATTCTTACTCTGTTATTTTCTTGTTTATTAAATTTTTTTGTCTTTTGTTTTTGTCGTACCTGCTTTCTGGAACTGTTCTTCACCAGCATCAAACCACATATTCGTGGTCAACTCCGCTCTGCATCTCAAGTCTGCCAATGTACATGTCAAGCTACTGGACAAACTGGTACCAGCGGAAAAGCTAGTAAAAAAAGATAAGCGGTCAGCTAGTAAGTGAGAAAAGGAACGGTAGGTCGGTTGGTCAGTAAGTCAGTAAGTTAGTCAACAGTGGCCTCTGGTGGTTTTACGTGAGAAGAGCAGGCGCATATGGCACTCGCAAGAGATATTTGAGATCTCAGCTAGTGTACACAGTGGCCTCTGGTGGATTCACGAAAACAAAAACTGCAAAAAAGTAGCTCCTGGGATGTATTTTGCTCTCTCCAGAAATGTATATAGGGGTACGTAATCAGAATGAGCCTGGGTTGTTTTTCTCTGTTGTTCTCAGTGCTTCTGTGTTCCCTTGCCTGTACGACCATCCCATTTTATAATAAAGCAGCATTTGGAACAATCTCTACTGTCAACATTTTCTGTCATAACAATACCAGTCTCGCAAAAAGAAAATACTAATAAAAATGAATATTGTTTTACACAAAAACATTAAGTACACAACTGCCGATAATTGAAAATAATTGGAAATCTTTCTTGAACAGCTTTCTTAAGCTTTATTTTATTTAAAAAGTAGAAAGTTATTGAAATGAAAACTATTTGGTTTGCCTGTGTTTTTGATTAATATTTGATTACTAAGATATAAAAAATATTAAACGTTCATTCTCAGTGCATTTTTAAGCCATTTGTTGACAATTAATCCTATATAGTTTTGACATTTAATTTTCATAGAGAAAACATAGAGTTAGTCTTACTAAAATAAAGAAAAAGAAATAACACTGCATTGTTAATGAAGTTCAGTAGATACGGTTTAATCATCACACAGTTGTGATTTGGAGTAATATAAGTCATAAAGCAATCTGTTACATTGCAGAAAGAGCTGCTCACATTTCTAAAACTATTACTTACATCCTGTGGCAACAGAAACAGCATCTAGTGAAGACATGTTGTGATTTCAATGATGAAAGAGTAAAGTTGGAAAATAGCTAAAAAACTGAGGATGAATGCTAATGGAACAGTAGTGGTGTTTAACAATGAGCATCAGCATTATTTGTACTTTCATTAATGCACAAAGTCAATGGTCACTAATCACACAAATGTTAGGCACACATGAAGTAGTAGCTTTGAACAAACTACACCTATGATACACATATGAAAAAAACATAACACCTACACTGATACTGAGCCATATCTTGGAACCATGTTGTTTTTAATAAACAAAATCTGCCAACCACTCAGAATAAGTTACAGTAGTAACAACCCCCTTACACCAGCATGGGAAAAAATCTAAAATGCTCTCAAAACACTTTTAACTGCATGGTGCTAATGGCTTACACACCAATAAACATTGCTTAAATTATGTGTGCTAAATTCTGTCATTCATTTTCTTTTCAGCTTAGTCCCTTCAATAATCTGGGGTCGCCACAGCGGATTGAACCGCCAACTTATCCAGCACATGTTTTACGCAACGGATGCCCTTCCAGCTGCAACCCATCTCTGGGAAAAATCCATACACACTTATTCACATTCATACACTATGGACAATTTGTCCTACCAAATTCACCTGTACTGCATGTCTTTGGACTGTGGGGGAAACCGGAGTACCTGGAGGAAACCCACGCAAATGCAGGGAGAACATGCAAACTCCACACAGAAACGCCAACTGACCCAGCCGAGGCTGGAACCAGCGACCTTCTTGCTGTGAGGTGACAGCACTACCTACTGCACCACTGCGTCACCCTATGTGTGCTAACTGTAAAAAAAAAAATTTGGAAACGTTATTATCATGCTGAAATGGTAGTAATAGTAAAAGGTAACGCAGATGTGTCTATGCATCGTTTAAGATGTGAATTTTGTGACATTTTGTGAAGCCACTCAAAGTGGTTGCAGTGGTGGAAAGAGTCCTGAAAAATCATATTTAAGTAAAAATGTACCATTACTTGCCTAAAAATGTAGTGCAAAGAGAGTTAAAGTATCTGTTGTAAATATTACTGTTGTAAACATAAAAAGTAGACCTTTCAAAAGTACTCAGAATTAGTGAATAGTGAGTATTACGCTGTAAAAAGATAATGCATGTACATATAATTTGTGCATGTGTGTAAACGTAACATTCTGTAGTGCATTTAGTCATTGCCCAGCAGGCACATGTCATAAGATGTTGACATTAGGTTAGATTTAGGTTGTGATGACAGGTGACCAACATTCAATGCCTAGCCAACGTCTAAGGACAATGTTATTTTGACGTATAATAACAACGTCAAATGACGTTGATATTAGGTTTTGTTTGAAAGTGACCAAAATCCAACATCAAGCCAACATCTTAAACCGACGTCATAAGTCAAATACTGACATTTATTTATCAGGTATGGCAACCAAAATCCAACATCTGATAGACGGTAGTGTCTGATAGTGGTAACGTCTACACAACGTCAAGCTGTAACATCATTAGATATTGATATTTGGTTGATTTCAGGTTGGACGCTGGACATTGATGTTGGCCTGATGCTGGATTCTTATTAGAGGTGTGAACCTACACTGGTCTCACGGTTCGGTTCGGTTGCGATTATCATGCCATCGATTCAGTTCAATTCAATATCTCGGTACATCATAGTGCATAGAGTTCAGATGCAAAAACCCCTAAGTGGTGTCTGAAATTTCCATCGAAAATAAACATTTTTCTCAGCCTCCTTTGTTTATGTTGAGATATTTCACTTTAAAGACCAGGAAAAGGACTCATTCTTTGCCATAAAAGTTATATTACTGAACATACACACAGAAGCCTAATAAAAATGCTCATTTTAGAGGAAAAGTTCAGATGGCATTTAGAGGTTTTTGCATCTAAACTCTTCATTTTTATTTTTATATTATTTGTAATACAATTTTGTCCTTAAATACAAACAGTCAAATATTTGAACTGTACCTTTAAAAACAAGTACAGGCACAGAACAACATGAGCATTTATAGCAAATAAACAAATATAAATATTCCACTAGCTTACTGAGCCTTGCCAAGCGAGTTCTTACACCTCTATGATATATCACACGCTTAACAAGAAGGGCTGCAATTGGCACTAATGCTCTGGCGCTGTTGATAAACACTGATAAATGGCAGTGGCGATCCCAGCTGATCCATGATAGATGCGGTGAAGAAAACTCGCTCTGCAGTGTCTGTATCCAGAAGTAATGCTGTAACAGCTGAGAGGAGAGGTAAAGTCACGCCAACTGGTCAGAGGTCCACATTAAGAGAGAGAAATTAGGTTTACTTTCATTTTCTCAATCGCAGTGAAACAGGGGCTTCTGCTGTTCAGTGTCAGTGAAAGACTGTCCAGCAAACTCCCAAGCAGTGGATTGTGCACAGTTTCTGCGTTTTTAAGTAGTTGGAGTGTTTTAATTACTCACACTCGCCTCATTAGCCATAGTAAGTTACCGCGACATAGCGCATACGAGATAAATGACATCAATACATAATAACCGGTTATAATTATTACTGAACCGATACAGAATTGTACGCATCTGCATTGCAGTGCACCAAAGAAACAATAAATTTTGACACCCCTAGTTCTGATGTCAACTCGATTTTCATTTCTAAACAAAATGCTATGTCCCCACGACATTGGAGTACAATGTCAATCTGGCGTCATGTTGACGTCTTGTGCCTGCTGGCTGTTTAAGGCCATTCCGGTCATCATACAGTAAACATCCGTCATCTTCTCAGCAGTGACATGCATCAAAACTGTCTCTAGGTCAATGCGTATAAAGATTTTGGACATCTTCTTGGACACTTTTAATGGTTCCAAACAGTTTGCTGCAATTATAAATAACCCATGTCTTGAGGTAGTTCATTATAGGCGATTTACCTTCTATGTGCGATTTGATTTGACAGAAGTCATAGGACAGATTTTTATAATCCCCATAGACAAAAAAGAAAAGTAGTGGAGGTTGAAGCAAAGTAGTGGAGTAAAATTACAGATACGGCACTAAAAATGTACTCAAAGGAAAGTAAAAATACACATTTTTAAAACTACTTAGTAAAGTACAATTTATGAGATAAACTACTCAAATACAGTAATTTGAGTATTTGTAATTTGTTGCTTTACACCACTGAGTGGTTGTAGCTGTTAGCTTGCATTTTACAATCATCAAATGACCATGGTTTACACAAAAAAATACTCTTTAATGAGCTACTGATGAAATAAATAAAAAACACCAACATCTTGGATAACTCGAGGGTGAGTAGATTAACATAAAATTGTCATTTTTGAGTCAACTTGCACAGAGAAAGATTTTCGATTAAAACTTCAGCATCGTATAGAGAGTATTATCGAGGTAATAAATGATCCCGAAGACCTGCCAAAGCTGAGCTGTTTCTCTACACATTGATGTTATTGCTCAAACAGACAGGTACTTTTTGAAGGACAGGTGGACTGGGAAAACACGCTCCCGTCTATCAGTGCTGGGCCTGAACTGATTGCTCATAATTGTACTTCATGGGGGATGTTCTTTTTCATCTGGGCTCCAAACATCAAACGCAATTCTCAATTAATCCTGTCTATCAGACCCACTTTATCGCCGAACCACTCCAAATATAGCCCCTCCTTTCAGCAGAATCAAAGCCAGCTATTTTAAGATGAGCGATTCTTCCATTGCTTAAACCCTAATCATTGTCATCAGAGAGCCCTACTTAGGGCTCAAGTGCAAAAAGCATCTTGAGTGGGCGAATTAGAGTTCGCTCTTTAAATATCACAATTTCTTAGCCCAGCTTCAATTGAGCATGAAAAAAAATCATGAAATAATCTAGAATTGAGGACTTTTTTGATTTTAAGAGTACAATGAGCTTGATGATGATATAGGTCGTGTTTGGAGAACAATGAAACAAGGTCAGATGAAAGCACGTGATTAATGAATAGCATGAAAGTAATCAGAGCACAACAGATGCAGTAGTTTGGCTTAATTGATTTGAATGATGAGAACTGCAGTTTTCCATGCTTTGCTTCTGATGATATCATAAAGGGGGATTGGGACAAAGGAGTGAAATAAAGAGTGGAGTTTGCGCTGGCCATCTGTTGTGTGTAGCTTTTAATTGTCATCGAGAAACCTATTCATCGAAAACATAATGGAAATATAGGAGATCCTCTATAAAATATTCAGTCATAGTCATTCAAATATACCTATTATACAGTGAGGAGGAAAAAAACTGTAAAACTTAGTATTAGCTAATACTGTCACAAGCTGGAACAAAGTGAGGGACAAACAGAAGTTGCTTGTACAAAAAGGGCAATCCAAAAACGTGGTCAAAAAACAGGCGGCAAACAGGATCAAACAATAAACAAGGCTAATGTCAAAAACAAACAGGTGTGGTGCATATATAGTCCAAATGATAATTGATTACAAGTCTCAACTGTGTAGGTGTCATCAGCTGTGATCAGAATCTAGTGCACAGGTCTCAAACTCAGTTCCTGGAGGCTCCAACCCGAATCAAACACAGCTGATCTAGTAGTGACACTTTGATTAGTTGGATCAGCTGTGTTTGATTGTTTGATGAGCAGAATGAAGCGCCAACTTATCCAGCACGTTTTAAGGTGCGGTCACACTTGACTTTTCTTCCGATAGACTTCCATTCATACGCACGCGAATGCGTCAGACCGGAAACGCGGGGTCATGCGTCGAGTTTCGCATGTTGCTGCAGTGCAAAGTTCAAGCTTGGTGAACTCTAACCTGCTAAATCGCATCACTTGACTGCGTGAGAGCAATTGAGGATCAAAACAGGACCTCTCTGGGCAAAAATGTAAAACATGGAGCAATCGCTCGCTTTTTTAAATGTCTAATAAGCTTGTTTGATCCCGCCCCTTTTCGCAGCGCCGCACGACAGAATTTCGCACACACAAAGCCCGGTGTGACCATAGCTTCACGCAGCGGATGCCCTTCCAGCTGCAACCCATCTCTGGGAAACATCCACACACACATTCACCACGTACAATTTATCCTTCCCAATTCACCTGTACCGCAAGTCTTTGGACTGTGGGGGAAACTGGAGCACCCGGAGGAAACCCAAGCGAACGCAGGGAAAACATGCAAACTCCACACAGAAACGCCAACTGATCCAGCCGAGGCTTGAACCAGCAACCTTCTTGCTGTGAGGCGACAGCACTACCTACTGCGCCACTGCTTCGCCCTGTGTAAAACATATGCTGAATAAGTTGGCGGTTCATTCTGAATGTTTTAAACAAACTTTATCAAGTGACAAAAACAGTGTAATTTTACTTTTATGTTCATTACCTACTGACATGAGGGCAGTGAAATGAGAGAACAAAATAAACATAAATGTTTAACTGCTGTTTTCTCATCATTATCATTTTTGTTTGTTTATTTTGTTGTTATTATACTGTTGAGTATATTGTAATATAAACGTATTTTCAACGTATATTTACTACTAATCAAGGAATGAAATATAACTTTGCAGTGAGTTTATATGGCCATTAATATAATTTAGTCTCTTTAACTTTAAAAAGCAAGCCTGAGTATGAATTTTTTGGCTTGCTTCCAGTGGTGCTCCTACATTGTAAGATGGTCCATTATTTTTTACACTATTAATGGAAAAGCCAGTTTTCATTCACTTTTAATGTAACCTTTAAATTTAATAAAAGTTTGCCCAAATATCAATGTTAGATTCTTCATTTGTAACTTGCTTAAAGGCCTTACAAAGGGGAATGAACCATTCACTAACCACTCACCACTACAGCCAAAATGATTTGCAGTACCCAAGATTCAAGCACAATCTCAAAACGATGAGGTGAAATTCAGAAAAGTACAGGTAATGATACACGAAAAAACTTTCCAATCTAGTCAATGTTGCTGGGCAATTTTGGTCAATGATGTCCTCAATGGGCAATCAGGTGAGACACGGGGCAACTAATTAGGGCAACCAGATCAAGATACAATTTTGTTACCCATTCTTAATAGGACAGTAGCCAAGCAACATTGCTCTGCCTGGCAACATTGCTCAAAAAAGTTGTCCCATGTAACACTATACCTGAATAATTCACAGAAGATTTGTTAAAAGTGAAGTAAACAAACAATTTGAACTGTAAATTAAACAGTTATTTAAACAACATCTAAAATACTGTCACTTTGTTTTAGTCAGGGTGCGAATTACAGGGGGTTTGAGGTGGTGTCACGGATTGGCCAGGCTCTTCCACCAACATCACGCACCGAGCACCTTCACCTGAGTATTAACCACGCACAGCTGCACCCAATCACTCCCATTCACTATATAAGCACACACCTCACTTCACTCAGGGTCCGGTCTCGTTCCTACGAAGCGGACTCTGAGTGAACCACTTCCTAGGTTTCACTCCCCTACGATCCCAGCAAATATACTTACCTTATCTCTGTTTTCATTCCAGTCTGTCCAGTGTTCCAGTTGTCCTGTCAACGTTGTGTGTCTCGTCAGTCTGTCTTCCCCGCAAGTCCTCTGGTGTGTGCATTCGGTCATCCTTCTGTGTCTGTCATCCCACCTGGCAAAGAGAATCATCAGTTCATCCAAACTCCATTTCAACTCTCAATCATTATCCAAATTACTCTGCTGTTGTAATAAACCTCATTTATACTTACTCCCCTTGTTTGTCCGTCTGCTTCCGTAACAGAAGACCGGACCATCAACTACCAACAGCATGAGCACTCACGATCCCCTTCAGGAGTTGGTGGATTCATTGAAGAGAGTGCTACTACCATCTGCTCCACTTCCCGAAGCACCACCAGCACCGAGCACTTCTTCACCGTCCACCCACTCATCCAGTCCCATGGCTCGACCAGCGCCCTACTCTGGCGGGGCGGAGGAGTGCAATGGATTTCTCCTACAATGTTCTCTGGTATTCACTATGCAACCCGAGTTATACCCTACAGATCGGTCCAAAATCGCATTCATCATCTCCCTTCTCTCTGGGTCGGCTCTTCGGTGGGCTGAAACCATCTGGCAACAGTCTGGGCCGGTAACAAATTCCATTCAGTCATTCACCCAATATTTCAAGGAGGTTTTTGGTCGCGCGGATGCCGAAGTAGCAGCTGGAGAACAGTTATACCATCTCAAACAGGGAGCCATGTCCACTCAGGATTATGCTCTCAGGTTCCGAACTCTGGCTGCTGCTAGCGGGTGGAATGAGCGATCTCTCCTCACAACCTACCGGCTCGGACTAGAGCCCAGCCTCCGGTTACAGCTGGCCGCCCTCGATGACACGATGGGATTGGAGAAGTTCATCCAACACTCTCTGCGCTGTTCCGATCGTCTGAGGGTCTACCAGCATGATCCTCCACCGGTATCACAAGCACTCCTCCGTTCGCCAGAGCCAGCCGTCCCTCCAGAACCAGAACCCATGATCATAGAATCTGGTAGACTCACAATCACCGAGCGACAGAGGAGGCTGACCCGGGGTCTGTGCATGTACTGTGGTGCCAAAGGACATGTCAGGCTGGACTGTCCCATTCGTCCAACACGCTCTGTGGTGAGTTTGTTCAGTTCTCCCATTGAAAAAATGCATCCTCTCACCACTAATGCCCAGTTAACTACCCCTTCTGTCTCAGTTTCAGTCACAGCCCTCATCGACTCCGGGTCAGCAGGAAATTTCATCTCGCACGCCCTCTGTCGCCGACTACAGCTTAACACCGAAGCCTCGACGCACGTCTACCAGATTCAGCCCATAACCAACGATATCCATTCTCAGGCACGTATCCATCGAAAATGTGAACCCGTCAATCTCCAAGTAGGACTGCTCCACAAAGAGGAGATTCAATTTCTGGTTCTGGAGGGTGCATCGATGGATATCATCTTAGGGCGCCCGTGGCTGGTGAAGCACGATCCCATCCTCTCTTGGGGCACAGGAGAGATTAAGAGATGGGGAGAAGAATGCAGATCCAGCTGTTTTCCCGATCTACCCTTACAAATTCAAAGACCCCTTACCGTCTACGTCACGTCTGTCGAAAGTCCTGTCGAGAAAATATCCATTCAGATCCCGAAGATCTACTCCTCATACGAGGATGTATTTTGCCCCAAGAGAGCTTCCCAGCTACCTCCACATCGGCCATGGGACTGCGCCATAGACCTGCTTCCAGATGCTCCTATGCCCAGAGGTAGGATCTACCCGTTGTCCCTTCCGGAGACCAAGGCAATGGAGGAGTACATCCATGAGGCTCTGAGTCAGGGGTATATCCGTCCATCCACGTCACCTGCTGCCTCAAGTTTCTTCTTCGTGGCTAAGAAGGATGGAGGGCTGCGGCCATGTATCGATTACAGAACCCTAAATCAAGGTACAGTCAAGTTCCGGTATCCCCTTCCTCTCGTCCCTGCGGCCCTGGAACAACTCAGATCCGCCAAAATTTTCACCAAGTTGGACCTCCGCAGCGCCTATAACCTGGTGAGAATACGTGAGGGGGACGAGTGGAAGACTGGGTTTGTGACCCCTACTGGACACTACGAGTACCTGGTCATGCCCTATGGTCTGGTTAACGCCCCCTCCGTATTCCAAAACTTCATCCACGAAGTTCTCCGGGAGTTCCTTCATCTCTTCGTCATTGTATACATAGATGATATCCTGATTTACTCCCGGAGTGAGGCCGAACATCGCCACCACGTTGCGGAGGTCCTGAAAACCCTCAGGAAACACCGCCTGTACCTCAAGGCTGAAAAATGCTCCTTCCATTCACCATCTGTTCAGTTCTTGGGGTACATCATCGATCAAAGAGGGGTTCGTATGGACGAGGGGAAGGTCACTTCCGTCATCTCCTGGCCCGAACCAAAGACCATAAAGGAACTCCAACGTTTCCTAGGATTTGCTAATTTCTACCGACGTTTCATCCAGAATTACAGTCTCATCACCGCTCCGCTCACCAACCTGTTGAAAAATAAACCCAAAGCACTACCCTGGCCTCCCGAAGCCGCCGCAGCCTTCCAAAACCTAAAGGAATCCTTCACTCAAGCCCCACTGCTGACTCATCCTGATCCTGACTTGCCGTTTGTGGTCGAAGTGGATGCATCGACCACCGGAGTGGGAGCCATCCTGTCCCAGTACCACGGTACTCCTTCATTACTCCATCCATGTGCCTATTTCTCCCGGAAGCTCAGCCCGGCGGAAAGGAACTATGACATCGGAAATCGAGAACTTCTGGCCATCAAGCTCGCCCTGGAGGAGTGGCGACACTGGTTGGAGGGGGCCAAACATTCGTTCCAGGTGATCACAGATCATAAAAATCTCCAATACCTAAAAGATGCTAAAAGACTCTGTCCTCGTCAAGCCCGTTGGTCATTGTTCTTCTCCAGATTTCAGTTCTCTATCTCATATCGACCAGGTTCAAAGAACATCAGAGCAGACGCACTTTCCAGAATTCACGACCAGCATGAAATTATTGAGACACCGGCCAAGATCCTTCCCGATCAGATCACTATCTGTCCCATCCAATGGTCCGCTCCTACAGTAAACGCCACTCCAGAATCCAGAACTCCGCCGGGCTGTCCCCCCAATCGACGCTTCATCCCTGAAAACCAACGGGTAGATCTCATTCATTCCAGCCATACATCTCTGGGCACAGGACATCCTGGGGCCAACAACACCCTCTCGCTGCTATCCCAACGCTTTTGGTGGCCGAACATGGCGAGGGATGTGAGAAGATACGTCCAAGGCTGCAGAGAATGCGCTATGGCGAAGAGTCCTCGCCATCTACCTGCTGGTAAACTCCATCCCTTGCCCATCCCAAACCGCCCCTGGTCACACCTAGGAGTTGACTTCATGACAGACCTCCCATTGTCTGAAGGTAACACCTGCATTCTAGTCATCATAGATCGATTCTCTAAATTCTGTCGTTTGATTCCTTTGAAAGGTTTACCCACAGCCCTAGAGACCGCCGAAAACCTGTTCAACCACGTCTTTCGAAATTTTGGGTTACCAGAAGATATAGTCTCGGATCGAGGACCCCAATTCATCTCCAGACTATGGAGAGCATTCTTCAGACTCCTAGGTGTGACCGTAAGCCTCTCGTCTGGCTATCACCCCCAAACCAACGGCCAGACAGAGAGGAAAATTCAGGAAGTGGGGCGGTTCCTCCGGACCTTCTGTCACGGTCACCAAAACTCCTGGAGCCAGTTTCTGGGCTGGGCGGAATACGCCCAGAATTCCCTGCGGCAACCTACCACCGGACTCACGCCATTCCAGTGCATCCTAGGGTTCCAACCTCCACTCTTCCCCTGGGATGGCGCACCATCTGATGTCCCCGCAGTGGATTACTGGTTCCG
Organism: Danio aesculapii; assembly: GCF_903798145.1. NCBI lineage: Eukaryota > Metazoa > Chordata > Actinopteri > Cypriniformes > Danionidae > Danio > Danio aesculapii. Next base: position 16,265,347 of record NC_079436.1, on the reverse strand, counting down.
GGAGAGCGAGAGAGTCTGGGACGATGCTCATCACCATCTCCAGAGGGCAGTACGCAGAACAAAGGAGGTATCTGATAAGAGGAGGATTCCAGGCCCCATCTATACTCCAGGACAAAAGGTCTGGCTCTCCACCAGAGATATCCGGTTGCGACTGCCCTCCCGAAAATTAAGTCCCAGATTTGTTGGTCCCTTCACCATTCTGGAACAGGTCAACCCCGTCACATACAAATTACAGTTACCACCACAGTACAGAATCCACCCCACATTCCACGTGTCCCTTCTAAAACCCTTTCACGATCCTCTGATTCCCTCCACAGAGCCTGGCCATGAAGAGGAACCTCCTCCCCCCCTGATGTTAGAAGAAGGGGCCATCTACCAAGTCAAGGACATCCTACGGTCCCGGCGTCGTGGTGGTCAGCTTGAATACCTCGTCGACTGGGAAGGATACGGTCCAGAAGAGAGGTCATGGGTCTCCAGATCCGATATACTAGATCCCGCACTTATGGAAGAGTTCCACTCCAATCACCCAGAATTTCCAGCACCTCGAGGACGAGGTAGACCACCACGACGTCGGAGGTTCAGGCCCTCAGGAGCGGGCCCTGGGGAGGGGGGTAATGTCACGGATTGGCCAGGCTCTTCCACCAACATCACGCACCGAGCACCTTCACCTGAGTATTAACCACGCACAGCTGCACCCAATCACTCCCATTCACTATATAAGCACACACCTCACTTCACTCAGGGTCCGGTCTCGTTCCTACGAAGCGGACTCTGAGTGAACCACTTCCTAGGTTTCACTCCCCTACGATCCCAGCAAATATACTTACCTTATCTCTGTTTTCATTCCAGTCTGTCCAGTGTTCCAGTTGTCCTGTCAACGTTGTGTGTCTCGTCAGTCTGTCTTCCCCGCAAGTCCTCTGGTGTGTGCATTCGGTCATCCTTCTGTGTCTGTCATCCCACCTGGCAAAGAGAATCATCAGTTCATCCAAACTCCATTTCAACTCTCAATCATTATCCAAATTACTCTGCTGTTGTAATAAACCTCATTTATACTTACTCCCCTTGTTTGTCCGTCTGCTTCCGTAACAGGTGGACTGAGCCCCCTAATTAAAGCTTGGTCCTCCATGAAGGACGTCAAAACAAAATGTATGTAGGGTCAACCTTTTAATAATGAGAAATAGCTTTCGCTGATCTGTATCTTAAAGAATAATATTATTAATTTGAATAATAAATACATTTGAACACCCCTATAATAGTTCATACCTTTGTGAATGCATAGTCACGCCAATCAGAAAAAAACTGAAAAAATTCATTCAACACTCTGAAATTGATCTAGAGCACCGTAATTCTTAACAAGACACTTTTCTTGTAAAACATTTGTTTGTATCTACATATAACCTAAAATTAAGGTAACATTAGTTTGTATAGTCTGACCTACAATAACCTCTGAAATAGCTAATCAGAGGTCAGGATACATTAAATATCCCTCAAACACTGAAAACTTAAATGTGTTTTATTAATAAATTAGATTAATTTAAATAAATTCATATATTTGATTAACTGAAGCATTGCCAAGTAAGTTGACCCTCCCGATCTTCAATGTTGTATACTTCACACCCTGGTTAGTCAAATATACTTACACTTTAAATACACTACACTGTGTAGATATTAAAAATGTTGTTACTTTATGAAGCAACTTCAGTAAATCTACAAGTTATAAAACAAATCTAGTAATTGGTGTGTGTGTGTATATATATATATATATATATATATATATATATATATATATATATATATATATATATATATATATATATATAATCTACATTTATATATATATATATATATATATATATATATATATATATATATATATATATATATATATATATATATATATATATAAAATCTACATTAAGACATTAAGAACCTTGCTATGTATGAAAACACAACAATCAAAATTTTCTGGTGGACAAATGTGTTTTGCAAGGTCTATGCTTAAACAAACTATAGTGTCTATATAACAAACACTAAAAAGTGTTTCTAATAGCAAAAACACAAACTATTTTAATTCAATTATAAATATTATTTATTTATGAGTACCTGTGGGTATCATTTACTGTAGTATGTCTGTCACTTCAGTCTATAAATAGGCCTTATATTTATAGTTAATTAGTCTACTACGACCAAGACATCATGTGGCAGAACAACAACTAAAACAGACTGATGTGACGCTAAAAAAATGTATTTCAGTGTGTAGCGTGCCATTCGTTAATTTAACTGAAAGTAGCTGTCAACACGGGCTCAAGTCAACACGCGAGTGCAGAATCAACAGTAATGCAAAACCGTTCATGCCTGATTTAAATCAACTGTGTGAGAAAAGCTCTGACTTTAATGTCTCTACCTGATCTTGTTGAGACGATTTTCCCGGCGCGCTGGACTCGGCTGCAGTCATGCTGAAATTGGGGATATAAACACTGATGCAGGCGCTCCTCAGACGAAATGAAAAGCTTTACTCTCAGTGAAACCCATTCGGTGATGGATGGAGAGAAAGAGAGAGAGAGAGAGAGAGAGAGAGAGAGAGAGAGAGAGAGAGAGAGAGAGAGAGAGAGCGACTAAACACGCTTTATTTCGATTGAGACAGACGACGCTGCATACTGTACGTCTCGCGCTGAACAGCAAACATTCAAACATCACGAGGCGTCGTGCAGCAGCAAGAATACAGCAGGAGTAGTTTGACTAAAAACACACCATTAATAGTTTTTCATCGAGTAAACAAAATTCAACATTATAACTTATATAATTACAACTTATACAACTTTTAGAATTATAATTAGTGAGTTTCTTATTTGATACTGCCCATCGTTTTATCACGACATTTCTTGTGGAAACGTTTACAGTTTTAAGACAATTTTTTACGGAAATGACATGCTTTAAAATAATATAGGCTACATGAACATGTAACTTAATGTGAATATTAAGAAAAATCAGCTTCAATAGGTTTGTAGCAAGCAGAAGAGTAGGCTAAATGATGACAGCATTTCATGGGGTAAACTAGGACTTTTAACATGCAATTTTACTAATTTGAAAGTGTAATTTCATGTGTTAAGAAAAACATTCTCATGTCATTATAATATTTGCAAATAAAAAAGAGTAATATCTCTTAAAATAACCTTCACTTTTTCATTTTACAAGAGTGTTAAGTTTACAAGTAAATGTCAGTTGATATTTCAAAACAATATGCTGATTTAAGTAAATAGTAGATGCTGCACAGATGACACTCAATGTTGACTTATGAGTCTTGTCTTAGAGCAGTCATGAAGCGAAAAAGCACTTTGTCCAAAAACAATTAAGCTAAATATGAAAGGTGACAGGTGTAAGGAGCAACAGAGACTCGTGTTCACAACACCTGTAGGCTTTCAGACAGGTTTTTATTTATTTATTTATTTATTTATTTTCTCCTAATTAAAGAATCCAGTAGCAACCAAGCAAGATTTATTCAAATAAGGTATATTATAAAAAATTAATAATACGGTTTACTATTTTAGTAGGTAGTGCTGTCGCCTCACAGCAAGAAGGTCGCTGGTTCCAGCCTCGGCTGGGTCAGTTGGCGTCTCTGTGTGGAGTTTGCACGTTCTCCCTGCATTCGTGTGGGTTTCCTCCGGGTGCTCCGGTTTCCTCCACAGTCCAAAGACTTGCAGTACAGGTGAATTGGGTAGGCTAAAAACTGTCTGTAGTGTGTGAGTGTGTATGGATGTAAGTTGGTGGTCCATTCCGCTGTGGTGACCCCGGATTAATAAAGGGACTAAGCCGAAAAGAAAATGAATGAATGAATGAATGAAGATCATTCACTGGAACCACAGAAATACCTATTTAAAGAATAAACACTATGCCTTTTTGTTTACACCAGGTATGAAGATGCATTTTTGTTAATCTGACAAGTGGATGATGCTAATGCAGGTGCAAACAGGGTCATTTGACATTGTCCACTTCAAACTATTTCCATGTGTAGTCGAAAAAGCATTTGCCTGTATTGCTTTAATATCAGTTCAGTTGGTCAGAGCTTGTTTCATGTCTTCGGCCCACCAGAAGCTACACATGCACCAGCTCCTCATTCAAGAGTCTCTTTCACCAGCACTGAGCCCTAATTTAGCACATCTCTCATCTCCCACAAGACATGTCAGACTGCACCTTCCCATTTATTTTGTACAGAAGTCTGTGTGCCATCACCGTTTTATCACATTCATATGGAAATGTAGAAGGAGCAGTCTGAAACCTGCAGCTTAATGAGTGACAGTAAGTTCAGGTCTACAGTATATAAGTGGGGAAAGTGATAGCATGACTGCTAGAGAAGCTTTGTACATTTTCAACTCCATACTCAGCACTGATGCTCTAACAAAAAAGAAATGAAAAACTACTGTTTTTGTCAGACAAATGTGATGAAAGGAAAATTTAAATGTTTTTATTTATTAAATAAATTTCTTACAAGTACTATTCAAAATGAATAATACATCATATATACATATTTAAAGTGTACTCTGGTCTGCAGCAACTAAATGCAAATTAAAAAAACAACAACAACAAACTGATATAATCCCCCCCCCCCTTCATAAAATGAAGTAATAATATAATTTAATGTAATGTAATATAATATAATATAATATAATATAATATAATATAATGTAATGTAATGTAATATAATATAACAGTTGGAGAGGATGAGAGACACTTGCATCTCAGCATGCAAAGCTATTTCACAGAGAACTAACTTTTAATAAAAAACAAGGAGGCATGAATGACACCCATCTCACCCTTGACCTGCAGAATATCTTGTAAAAAGATCTGAATGGCAAGGAAAAGGTATGGGAAGCAGTTTCCTCAGTGGTTGCTGTTGATGGTAAGTGTAAAAAAAAGTGCTATGAAGTGCTATGATTACATGTAATTAAGTTTAAATTATTTTACATGAAAGCAGTGGATTGAATGAGCATTAGTAACTGCACTCCAAATGTGTCCAACCCAGGCTCATTTTGAAAACGGTACCTCTATATACAGTACATTTCTGGAGAGCCCCAAATATGTCCCAGGATTTACGTTTTTTTGCAGTTTTGTTTTTCGCAAGTTCACCAGAGGCCGCTGTGTATGCTTTTTGACATATTTCTCTCAAATTTCTCTCACAAGTGCTATTTGCGCCTGCTTCTCTCGCTTAAATCTTACTAAGGCTGCTGTCGACTGACTGTTTGACTGACTGAAAGACTGACCCTCCCTCCTCCTTCCCTAAACCCAACCACTAGTGTTTTCAAAAGCACTGATTGATTCGCCCACCCACCTCCCTATCCCCAAATGACAGGGTTTCAAAAAGCCCTCACCTGATTTTTACCACGTTTTTTAGGTTTTACCACATTCTCACCCTGTTCTTTACTTGTTTATTTTATTTTTTGGATTCTGTTTTTGTCATACCTGCTTTCTGGAATCGTTCTTCACCTGACTTAAACCCCGTTGTCGTGGTCAACTTCTCTCTGCGTCTCAAGCCCGTAGCGTTCATTTTAAAAACTAAATGCAGAGTACACATGCTGCAGATGGACTTCAGTCTCATCCGGGTCATGGCAACAATCAGGGCTGGAGTGAAACTCCTTTTCAGCCCTGGAGTTCACAACTGACTATATTAAAATAACATTATTTCCAATTCAGTACTTCAGTGAAGATTTATTTGAACAGTTAACACAATGTAATGTTTAGCAGTATCAGAATCTATTTTCTGTAAGAATTAGTGCTCATAACTATCTTAACCTTGAAATGAAAAAATATAAAATAAATACAAATATATATTAAGCTATATGTATAAAATAATTAATTAAATGTATTGAATTTTCTAATGACACTACCACATCTTTTTTAAGGAAACAGCTACTTCATAACTTCAAATATTTTTATAAAAATGAGAACATTAAACGGTTGCTAAATCTTCAACACTATTTTTTAAAACATCACAATGTCCTTTTCTGAAATATCTGAATATATATTCTTTGCAAAATTGTTTACAGATATCCAGTCCTTAAGCAAATAAAGAATAAAACAAGTATTGCACTGTTATCTGCCAGACATTTTTAACCACAGTATTACTTAATGATGGCTTTATCTTTTCTCCCTTTTTAGCTTTCTGATCAAGTTGAGTCAAATTTATTTGTGTAGTGAATCATCTGATTTATTAATTGTCTCAGGGCATTTTTCATTAAGGAGGTGTAATATTCATTAACTTTAATAATTCGAATTCTTATATTCACTCAAAGACAATCCTACCTGCCCATTCTAGTGTGTTGGGCTCATGACTGATGCTTGGTAACGTTACGAGCCCTGGTTCTTTACTGTTAGCAGCAAACTGGACAAGAGGCTACTGCTGCTGCTGAAGAGCTACAGAACAAGTAAATGTTCGGTACATAAACGGTGGTTTGCAGACATCATTGTTTTGCTCCTAACTAGCTTAACGTTAACTTACCATCCGTTTCATCGTCTTCATGTTATGTTGTACTCTCGCTGCCGCTGGTTTTAACGAAAATGTACTCCTCTTTTTAAATTCTGGCATTTTCAGTGCCACCTTTGCGCTTTTTGTTATCAATTTTTCATCTCTCGCGTATCTCTTAACAAATGATTTTGCTGATGAGCAAGGTGCCGCTGTTGGGGAGTCGAATGATAATTACGTCATCATTAAGCTGCCATCATGGGGCTGCAAGAAAATAATAAATTAAAAAAGTGAGGCTATGGTCAAATAAATAAACAAATGAAAAAAGCATGACTGCTGAGAGTCCAGGCAGCTAGAGACACAGGCCCTTGTGGCCAAAAAAAACGAACCGGCCCACCGGGAATCCTCCCAGTCCTCCCGATTAGCCAATCCGGGCCTGGCACCAATTCCTCAAAATTATCTCACAGTGTTCCAAACAAAATTTATATGAGGATGTAAAGCTAACAAGGATACTACAGACAACAGCCTCTAGCATCAGTCACTTTTGAGGTGAGATGAATGAGGTTCAGTTGCACAGATCCTACTAGCTCTCCCCTAATCTTGACTCCCATCTGAGTCATGGCACCAATATAACTCCTCCAGTTTTCCCATTCTACTTATTCACTCAAAGAAATAGGAATCAAATCAGCATTTGGGATGAAGGTAGACTAAAAAGCAGACTTAAGACTACAGTGTCAAGTAGTGAGGGAGGTTTACTCATGCAGTTCCTGCTGCCTGGTCTCCATTACATAGCAAAATTCAAAACATAAGTACTGGCATCCTGCATCTTCTTCACCATGTTCTTTTTCTCATATTGTATTTCTTCAAACTGTCATATCAAAATAAAGGTAAAGGTTTTCTGTACTTAGCTTAACAAAACAGATCTAACTCATACAGTCAATATTACTAAGAATGTGTGCAAGAAACAGAAATGTGAATGGATCTATTATAATTAAATTTCTATAGCAATTAAAATACTATTTTGTTTGGTAAATCCCTTGAATAAGAACACATTACATTTCTTTCTTGCAGTCTCACTTTACAATGATTGTTGCCATGGCAACTAACACCAATTACCATGTCGTTTGGCTAACGGAGAAGTGAGGAAGTGAACAATCATTTCCACCACCTACACCATTTGTCATTTAATTATTTTAAATGCATGGCACAGAAGTTGTAGTAATGAATTGATCTGGGTGCTGGAAATAGAACAAACATATTGTTAGCTGATACAACAACGATACAAATAAACTACACGTGTTACATTATTTTAAGCTGTTTCAAATGTCACACAGGAAAAATTGTAAATGACACTAAAGATATCAGACATCTGCAGTAATTACTGTGGAATGAAATCATGGAAGAATAAATTTTCATTTTAGAAAAAGAAATGCTTATGAAAGGATGTAAAATAAGAATAATGCCTGATATGACTTGTGCTCAGAAGACCCAGAATCTGATCACCAACAATAGAAGTAACCAGCTGGATAGCACATCTTTCAGTATCAGTGAAAAACGGTTTACTAATGGACAGCTTGAGCACTAATTTAAGCAGCAGTTGATCGGTCTATAAACAACCTTTCAAGGCCGAGGCCAAGTGACGGTAAGCTAAATGCCAAGTCTAGCATGAATTCATTTTCAAGTCGTCAAGTCATATCATGAGATGTTTCACAAAGCGAGCAACACCTTTCCACCATTACAAAACATAAGCAATGAAAAAAAATAGAGCAATTGTCCATTTTTTAAATCTACTTCCAGCCTTTCTCATGTCACTAACACACAGCTAATGCACAGAGATGTTGCATTAGTCACACTTCAAGGTGCTAACACGATAGATATACTAGCATGTTGATTATGTAGCGCACTTCATATCCAGTAGCTATAAAGGGATGAAGGAACAAGAAAGCTGTCCATTATGTTTTGGCTGTTCAGCGGCTGATTAAAAAAAAAAAAAAAAGGTGAAACAATCGATGGCGGACATGTTCATTCAAGTGCAAATAACAGCAGACTTCATATTAACAAAACAGAAAGCAGTTGAAAGTGTATGGCATACTATAGAAGTTCATTCATTCGTTCATTCATTCATTCATTTTCTTTTCAGCTTAGTCCCTTTATTAATCAGGGTTCTTATAGTCAATTAAATGCCTGGGAGCATTATTAACAGATGTTAAGCAGACAGTCTACTAATACTCAAATGGACCATCAAAATAAAGTGTTACCCAAAGTTCTTGAATATTAGAGATAATTATTAATACTGTAGTAGGTTGTGTTAAACCACGTGGTTCTGATGACATGCGAAATTCAGATGGAGGGCAGAAAGGAAAAAACTGAATGGGAGACATAGAGGAAAGTCCATATTTTTGCGATTTTATCATTATAATAACCACAATATGTTGGGCATGATCCTTATATCATGATGAGGACAGAGTTTTCTACTGAATTAAAATATATTTGCCTGTCATTGAGGCGGTAGATACTGTATTTTATTACTACCCATGGTGGTCTGGGGCTCTGCACTTTTCAGGGTGAGTGCTTCTCAGTGCCCGAGAGCATTGGGGGCCTCTCCCCCTTTTTGTAGGGTCCAAGAGCATTCAGAGGCCGGTCTCGAGAGGCTGGTACCCCAGTACATTTTTTGGTAGCATGGAAACACCTACTACCTCCTGTTCCCAGTGAAAAATGGCTACAAAATTCAATTTTGTGCACGCCCACCCTGGTTCAACAGTGTTACACCCACCGTGGTGAAGCCAGAACAGGATTTGGTTATGGAACGGGGAGCACTGACTCTTCTAATGAAAAGTAGGATAAAGCGGTTTCCCCAATCGGCAGAGAGTCGATTTAATTTTTCATTTTTTCCAAAAAACAATGGAGGACTGCGTCTTATATTACATCAGATTCTAAACCGGTCTAAGGAAATCTAAATTCAGTCCGAGGACTGGTGTGTCACAATAGACCTGAAGGGTTATATATATATATATATATATATATATATACAATATGTCAAACAGATTCAAATTAATTAATTGCAATTAAAAGCAAGAGACAAAAGCAAGGTGATTTTTTAAAATGGATTTAAAAGCACCAAGGGATAAGCATGACCTGATATGTAAAGGCAGACCATTCCACAGACGAGGGGGAAAAAAGTCCTGTCACCTTTTGATTTTAACCGTGATTTGGGAACAACTAGCTAAAACTGGTTTTCCAACCTAATTTGCCTCAATGAAGTATGCCAGTGAAGAAGCTCACCAATGTAAGTAGGTGCCAGACCATTCAAACCTTTAAAAACAAATAACAAGTTACTTGATTATTACGCCAGAATGAGAGTAGAGTTCCTAACCATATCAGAAAATAGCAACTTTTCATTTTCTGTTATAAAGCACTTATATAAAGCCCTTTTCTTCATTTCTTTCATGGTTTCATTCTTTAGATGGATATTAATTGTCCATTTAGTTAAAATGTCTACTTTGCAGCTTTTAGTTTTTAATTTGATTTATTCAAATTTGACATTTGTATGTTTTGTAGCAGAAACTTTATTTGTTTATTAAATTGAAAATGATGTAAAAACAATATTTTAAAATAGTGTAAAATGTATTTTGTATATGACAATGCTTAATTGAGTAGTTACACACGCACATACAGACAAAAGAAATCTAAATTGTGAATTGGCTCTATGCATAGCTAGAGTTTTAAAGCCAAAGACAAACTTTCGGCAAAAGCTTGTGACTATTTTCAATTTCACAAGGTTGTTTTTACAGCATCGATGTTGTTATGTAATTACAATACATTCAGTTAAATAGACTTAAACAGTCATTTAGTTGTTCAAAAGTAAAGATGTAAGACCGTTGTAACCACTAGCTCCGTTAGTAGCAACAGGCTAGCACAGAAATTCCACTGAAAATACTGGGGTAAAATAATCACATTTTAAAGACATGGCAGGGGCAAATGGAATTTAATGCAGTGCTCCTTTTCCGATCTGAGACCCACTTCATATCGTATATCTAAAAGGCAGTGAAGATCGCAAATTTTTAAAGAAATCAGATCTTAAACGTGACAATTTGGAATTGGAAGGACAGTTTTCCGGAAGCCCTTGGGGTGCCTGGCTGAAAATTAAAAGTCTGTGTGCATTGGTCAAACATACCAACTATATCTCATGGCAGTTCATAACTTTTTGATTTAGTGGCTAATTTGTATGAAATCATACGATCTCATTCGTACAATTTAGTACGATTTGCTTAGTTTCTGAGCATCTACTGGCATTAGCATGGATTCTAGTCCTTTAAGACAAAATTGAATAACATCTGCATATTCTTTAACGTTCTCTAGCTATTTTGTAATAATTAAATAATTAATGTCCTGATTAAAATATACATGCCTTGAACTATTTTTAGTGAAAACTGGAATCACCTATTGTATTCAAAAGGAATATTCTTGTAATATAAATCTCACACACTGACTGCAGTTCAGCAAATTGGAAGCATTAGCAGTGAAAAGGCTATACAGTTCACCAGTGCACATTTGCTGCTGCATTTTCTGAATTTTTAAACATATGTATTATGCATTATTTATTGTTGGCAGTAAATAAATTGGACCCTCATCATTTAAACCAGACACTGAAACAATTCTCGCATCGTGCCAGGAACAATATGCTATTTTGAACAACACAATTGCAAACAGAACGGGAACTAAGACAATAATCTATGCAGAATTTATCTAATATTACCTCATTTATTGGTGCCAAAGCATTAATTGTTGCAATGTAGAGTGTTAAACTTTGACCCCATCTCCCTCTGAGCACAGCTGAAATGTCTGTGTGCTGATGGCACGCACACTCATTTTCCTCTGAGAAATTGTAAATAGAGTGATGCTGTTGTAATCAGACAAAACACAGGCTTCTGTTATTTCAATGAATTTCTTCACTGAATTGACAAAGCATTTTGTTCTTGAGTTATGTGCATAAGAATTTTACACACATTTTCCATAGTAATTTATGAATTACTAAATTCCTAATTAACTACGTAATATGAATAAAAAATAATGACTAAAACCTATAAACTCTATTTTATATTTAATATAAGGCTTCTACAATTAACAATATGAACGTGGTCAAAATTGGCACTACTGGATTGTGGCTGGAAGGGCATTTGCTGCGTAAAACATATGCCGGAATAGTTGGTAGTTCATTCTGCTGTGGTAACCCCTTATAAATAAGGGACTATGCTGAAGGAAATGATGACTTAGTGGTTATTTGAGGTCTATCAGGTCAAACCAGTCTGGCTATTCTCTGACCTCTGCCATCAACAAGGCATTTGTGATCTTCAGCATATTTTATAAGGTTGGTGTAATTATACACTTCACACATCAAAAACTGATTATCGTTTTTTTTTTTAAGTTAACATCTGCTCTACAGCTCCCTGGGAAAAATATTTTACATTTACAGTAAAATAATGGCAATTTCCAAACCACCAAATTGAATTCTGAACAACACAGCCAGGCCAAATTGCTTCAATTAAAGAAATGATTATGTAAATCAGGTGCTTCATTGCTTACTTGGAACAGATCATTACCATAGCAGCCATTTTCTCAAGTCCAGCTGTCATTTTAAGTCACTGGAAAATCATGAAAGTGTTTATCTAGTTAACTTAATTACCTACTATCAAAATAGAGGATCACTTAATAACAGTCTAGAGAGTTGATGATGAGATCACTCAGTACTGACATGTAAATGAAAACAGGACAGTCATTAGCTACGATTCCATCCACCTAATTTTATTCGCATTTTGGATATGCACATAAAAAAATTGATTGGTGGAAATGCCAAGATGAGCATACATTTTGAAAATGTGAATAAAAAACATATGCGCATAACTAAGTAGGATAAACTTTTTATTGGATAAGAAACGATGCGCATAAACAATAATGGAAACACTTATACTGAACAAATTACAGTATGCGCATTAAAAAAAGGACATGTGGTTTTGTTATAAGAGATCATGTGATGATTAAAATGTGTGTGAATGGACAAACCAGCAGGCTGAGCACATTTTAAAACATCTGAAATGTTGTTTTGGTCATTCTAAAACGTCTTAACCATTTCAGTTTTAGTGTTATTATATCATTAATTACCTCCAGAACTATCAAGAGCGTCTGTGCTCCGCATCTCAAGCCTTCAAACACCACTTTGCGTTCATTGCGTGTCGGCATCATCTTTTGAGGTTTTTTGCTAACAACTAGATAAATAAACCTACAAAGATTGCCTGTGACAATAAATGTCATTATGACAGTTAAACTCATGTACCTACTAAATTGCAGTTACAGGCATTTTTTTAGGTGAGAATGTAGTTGTTAGACTGCAAATATGCTGTTTATTTTTAAGGATTTGAAAATGTGTTTGGATGATTTCAGAGATGGGACTTCTTGTGCATTGGCAGTCATTCAGCATCTTATTGGCCACAAAGAGCTGAAAGAGTCCTATTCAGGAGTACAGTATGATGATGTCTGTATAGTAGTCTTTTGTGACTGTAATTTGTTTAGGCTATACTGTATCAAGGCAATATTTGGTCACGATCATCTGTTATTTACTCCAAAGCAGATTTAATGCTGAATGACAACTTGGTCATTATTCATTTGAGTGATTTACTTTGCATCTTTATATTGTTGATTGTTAAATTTTATGTTATAAAAAATTATTATCTGATATAAAGTGTGGTAATACAGTGTATCCGAAAGTTTTCATAGCGCTTCATTTTTTTCCACATTTTTTATGTTACAGCCTTATTTCAAAATGGATTAAATTAATTTATTCATTTATTATAAAATTCTACACACAACACCCCCTAATGACAATGTGAAAAAAGATTTTTTGAAATTGCTGCACATTTATTAAAAATGAAAAACCTGAAAAATCACATGCACATAAATATTCACAGTCTTTTCTGTGAAACTCTAAATTGACCTCAGGTACATTCTATTTCCACTGATCATTCTTGAGGTGTTTCAGCAGCTTAATTGGAGTTCACCTGTGGTAAATTAAAAAATGATTTGAAAAGGAATACATCTGTCTATATAATGTCCCAGGGTTGACAGTACATGTCAAAGCACAAACCAAGCATGAAGACAAAGGAATTGTCTGTAGACCTCCGAGATAGGATTGTCTTGAGGCATAAGGCTGGGGAAGGTTACAGAAAAATTTCCGCTGCTCTGAAAGTTCCATTGAGCACAGTGACCTCCATCATCCATAAGTGGAAGATGTTTGGAACCACCAGGACTCTTCCTAGAGCTGGCCGGCCATCTAAGCTGAGCGATCGGTGGAAAAGGCCCTTAGTCAGGGAGGTGATCAATGATGGTCACTCTGTCTGAGCTCCAGCATTTTTCTGTGGAGAGAGGAGAACCTTACAGAAGGAAAACCATCTGTGCAGCAATCCACTAATCAGGCCTGTATGGTAGAGTGGCCAGACAGAAGCCACTCTCTGCCTGGAATTTGCCAAAAGGCATCTGAAGGACTCTCCATAAGAAACCAAATGCTCTGGTCTGATGAGACTAAAATTAAACTCTTTGGAGTGAATGCCAGGCGTTACGTTTGGAGAAAACCAGGCATCGCTCATCACCAGGCTAATACCATCACTACAGTGAAGCATGGTGGTGGCAGCATCATGCTGTGGGGATGTTTTTCAGCAGCAGGAACTGAAGGACTAGTCAGGATAGATAGAAAGATGAATGCAGCAATGGACAGAGACATCCTGAATGAAAACCTGCTTCAGAGTGCTCTTGATACAGACTGGCTCATCTTCCAGCAGGACATTGACCCAAAGCACACCAGTGAAGGGGACACTACACTGTCAGTGGGCGCCGTCTTTTGGATGAGACGTTAAACCGAGGTCATGACTCTCTGTGGTCATTAAAAATCCCATGGCACTTCTCGTAAAGAGTAGGGGTGTAAGCCCGGTGTCCTGGCCAAAGTCCTTCTATCGTCCCTTATGATCATGGCCTCCCAATCATGTCCATCCCCTAAGTTGGCTCTATTAGATTAGATTAGATTAGATTCAACTTTATTGTCATTACACATGTACAAGGCAACGAAATGCAGTTTCGGTCTAACCAGGAGTGCAATAGCAGCAAGTGCAGGATACAGGTATAAGTTATAAAGTGCAGTTATAGAAAAATTATGGTAATATTTACAGATGGATGTACTATGAACATTATATACAGGTTGTATTAGCTATGAACAGATTTACAATAAATGAATATATGTACAGGATGCTATTAATAGCAGAAGTGTGCAGATAGATAAACATAATTACAAATGTCCATGTGCAGTGGGTATGTCCAGTTCAGATAAATGAATCAGTGCAATGAATATGTGCAAACTTTAAATGTGCAAATGTTAAATAGTGCAGTGATTGTGAGGAGTATAAGTTAGAGGAGTGTGGGGGTGTATTGGGGAGGCAAACGAGTCAGTGAGGGGCAGAGTTCAAAAGGGAGACAGCTCTGGGGAAAAAGCTGTTCCTCAAGTCTGCTGGTTTTTGTCCGGGGGAGCCTGAAGCGCCTGCCGGAAGGCAGGAGAGAAAACAGTCTGTGGGCAGGGTGAGAGGTGTCCTTAAGAATACTGCGTGCTCGGCGCAGACAGTGTTTCTTCTGGATGTCCTCAATGGCTGGCAGTGTAGTCCCTGTGATTCGTTGGGCAGTTTTCACCACCCGCTGCAGTGCCTTACGCTCAGCAACAGAGCAGCTTCCATACCAGACTGTGACGCAGTTGGTCAGGATGCTTTCTATTGTGCAGCGGTAGAAGTTCACCAAGACGGCTGATGAAAGCTGGTTCTTCTTAAGTTGCCTCAAGAAGAATAGGCGCTGATGAGCCTTCTTGACCAGGCTGGAGGTGTTGGAGGTCCAGGAAAGGTCCTTTGAGATGTGGGTCACCAGGAACTTGAAGGATGAGACAGGCTCAACGGCCATCCCATTAATGTGGATAGGATCATGCGAGCCTGTTCGTCCCTTCCTGAAGTCCACAATGAGTTCCTTGGTCTTGTTGGTGTTAAGGAGAAGATTATTGTCGGTGCACCAAGTGGCCAGATGCTGTATCTCCTCCCTGTAGGCAGTCTCATCATTATTGCTGATTAGACCAATCACTGTGGTGTCATCTGCAAATTTGATGATGGTGTTGGATCTGTTCACAGGCCTACAGTCGATGGTAAAAAGGGAGTAGAGGAAGGGGCTCAGCACGCAGCCCTGTGGTACACCAGTGTTGAGTGTGACGGTGGTGGAGCAGATGTGGCCTGATCTAACATTCTGAGGTCTGTTAGTCAGAAAGTCCATAACCCAGTTGCAGAGAGACGCATTGATATCTAGGTCTCTGAGTTTGATCAGTAACTTAGAGGGTATGACAGTGTTGAATGCTGAGCTGAAGTCAACAAACAGCATTCGTGCATAAGTGTTTTTATTGTCCAGGTGTGTGAGTACAGAGTGCAGTGCTATGGAGACGGCATCTTCTGTGCTCCTGTTGCCACGGTAGGCAAACTGATGTGGGTCCAGTGTGGATGGCAGAGAGTCTTTCAGATGTGCCAGGACCAACCGCTCGAAGCACTTCATGATGATGGGTGTGAGTGCTACAGGGCGGTAGTCATTCAGGCATGTTGGGCTGGAGTGTTTGGGCACTGGCACAATAGAGGTGGTTTTAAAGCATGTTGGCAGTTAATATAAATGCATAATCCTCCGCCTCTGGTCTTACCGGAGTCATCCGCCGTTCTGTCTGCTCGGAATGTTTGATGCTCCGTTAGCGATATAGCGTTGTCTGGTTAGCCATGTTTCTGTGAAAATCATGACATTATAGTTCCATAATCTTTTGCTGTGGTTCATGCGCAGTCGAATCTCATCCATTTTGTTCACCAGTGACCGTACATTGGCGAGAAAGATGCTGGGTAAAGAGAGCCGGTGTGGTGTTAGCTTTAGCTTGGCTCTTAGCCCACCGCGCTTCCCCCGTCTTTGTTTACGTTCTCTGCGCTGCCTTCGAGCACTTCCGCCCGGCTGGGTAGGTCTCTCAGGCCCAGGTGTTCTGGCGATCTCAGGGATGAGTCGAAGATTGTTAATAAAACTGTCCGGAATGCACAAACCAATATCCAAGATGTCCTGTCGGGTGTACGATGTAAAGGCACTGCTGTTCTGCACGAACAGACCCAAAATGAGCAGGAATAATACTGCAAAATTGCAGAAACTGGAGAGACGCTGGGCTTCGCGAACTGAACGCACCGCCATCTTGCCGTCGATTGCCTATCACTGTCTCTCCACTCCACCAATAGCTGGTGTGTAGTGAGCACACTGGCGCCATTGTCCTGTGGCAGCCATCGCATCATTCAAGTGGATGCTGCACACAGGTGGTGGTGTGGAGAGCCCCCAACCCCCCCGCCACACCCCCTCATGATTGTAAAGAGCTTTGGGTGTATGGCCATACACAATAAATGAGCTATATAAATACACATTACATTACATTACACACCGCCAAAATATCAATGGAGTGGTTTCACAACAACTCGGTGAATGTCCTTGAGTGGCCCAGCCAGAGCCCAGAACTAAATCCAATTGAACATCTCTGGAGAGATCTGAAAATGACTGTACACCGTCACTTCACATCTAACCCGATAGAGCTTGAGAGCTACTGCAAAGAGGAATGGGAAAAAGATCCCAAAACAGGTGGGCCAAGCTTGTGGCATCATATTCAAAAATACTTGAGGCTGTAAGGTGCTGACAAAGGTGCATCAACAAAGTTTTGAGCAAATGCTGTCAATATTTATGTACATGTGATTTTTGTTGTAATTATTTATTATTATTATTTGGTCTCATTTAGAGGAACCTCAAGAACAGTGAAAACATACTTTTACATTTTTTAGAAACTTAAAACATATTTCGAGTCTGAACGGGTTGTAACGAACAAACATTACATGCTTTAATTATTGTTTTAGTTATTTGTGATGTCAGAAACAGTGGTTGCAATATTACTACGGGCCACTAGGCTGCACTAGAGGGGAGTAATATCTGGATATATTCCAGGTCACCATAGAGTAATTGAGTTGTGTTTGGTAGAGGGACCACATGGTGAACTAAGGCTACCGACCCACTCTGCTTCTGACATTTCTTTGAGAACATTATTGTTGCTGCTCAAATGTGAGTATTGAATAAGTTTTAAGTTTGAGAATATTTTCGATATTTAGTTGTCATTTGCCCTATGTTTATTTTTTTATGTAAACAGGACCTGTTGTCCTAGAGGGTTTCAGATGTGGTAATTGATACTTTGATTGGACTTCGTTGATTGGGTTTCAGCAATCTTTATGGTCAACATCGACAAGTGAATATATGCTTAGACTTGGAATGACGGTCAGTGACTCTTAAATTCCTAATTGTGCTATCGTTTTCCCAGAGTGAGGAAGTGGATATCATTGCATCGCACTCAAAAACAATCTATACAACATTTACCTCATCATCTATTTCATTTAAACAGACTGTGTACTTTCAATGACTACTTAGTACTGTATATTGAAGGCTTTTTGTTTGTATGGGGTATATTTACATGTAGAGAAAGTAAACAAGAAGAAAAAAAAACAGGCTTGTGAAGTTTTGAAATTTCAGTATGTGTAAAATAAAAATTCTGTGAACTCCCTCAGTGTAACATCTTGCATAAATAGAGGAGGTGTTACAGGGTTAACTTGGTTATAAACTAGTGGTTACCAGACACTAGTGTGAACGTTTAAGTCTCAATACCTTAAATGACCTTAAAAAATGTCTAGTGCAACTCCATTCTGGAGAAGAGAATGCATTCAAAAATCATTCTGGAGTTCAATTGCAATCCCATAGAGACAGATATATTTCACTTTATATGCTAAAGTATTTCACTTGATATAGTCAAGGGAGATTCTGACTTTACTCCCAATTATTTCAACTGTGGCAATGACACTGAGCCACTAATGAAAGCCCTCAGGGTAGCTGAAAGTCCTAAGGCTGGTCCGATGGGAAGAGGGAGTCTATTTGCTGATATGGTATGTTGCAAGTTTGACATTACTCAAGTTCAAATAAACATGATCCCACTCGTCCCATTATACACCACTCTCTGAGAATCTCTTTTAAGCAATGCTGATTGTCTTATTTTGCTAATACTGTATGCTATTCTCACGGCAGCTAAAACAGCAAATACCATTTTGGGTCATTTAAGTTAAGTTTGGCCTTTAATAATGGCCTTATTAAACAATGTTTGCTAACCACATGTCATGGCTTTCGACATTCATTGCTTGTTAGCTACACACTAACACTATTTCTCAGTGTTAAAATATGTATGTTTGAAAACATTTAGCAAGAAATATCACTATTTAGTATCAATACATTTCTAGTTAATTTATAGTATATACACTTACCGGCTACGTTATTAGGTACACCTGTCCACCTGCTCGTTAACGCAAATTTCTAATCAGCCAATCACACTGCAGCAACCAAATGCATTTAGGCATGTAGACATGGTCAAGATGATCTGCTGCAGTTCAAACCGAGCATCAGAATGAGGAAGAAAGGTGATTTAAGAGACTTTGAATGTGGCATGACTGTTGGTGCCAGACGGGTTGGTCTGAGTATTTCAGAAACTGCTGATCTACTGGGATTTTCATGCACAACCATCTCTAGGGTTTCCGAAAAAGAGAAAATATCCAGTGAGCGGCAGTTCTATGGGCGCAAATGCTTTGTTGAGGTCAGAGGAGAATGGCCAGACTGGTTCAAGCTGATAGAAAGGCAACAGTAGCTCTTACAACCGAGGTATGCAGAAGAGCATATCTGAACGCACAACATGTCAAACCTTAAGGTGGATAGGCTACAGCAGCCGAAGACCACACAAGGTGCCAATCCTGTCAGCCAAAAACAGGAAACTCAGGCTACAATTTGCACAGGCTCACCAATTGGACAATAGAAGCTTGGAAAAATGTTGCCTGGTCTGATGAGTCTCAATTTTTGCTGCGACATTCGGATGGTAGGGTCAGAATTTGGCATCAACAACATGAAAGCATGGATCCATCCTGCCTTGTATCAACGGTTCGGGCTGGTGGTGGTGATAATGCACTGTAAAAAAATATAGGGTTCCACACAATTCATTCATGTTGTCCCAACACAAATTGACAAAGTTAACTTAACACTCTATGTGAATTAACAATTTTATGTGGATTGAACAAAAAAGCAAACAGCGAGCAAAATAAAAAAAAAATGAGTGTGGTATAGGGGATTTATTTTGGTCACTTTGGGCCCATTAGTGCTGATTGAGCATTGTGTCAACGCCACAGCCTACCTAAGTATTGTTGCTGATGTCCATCCCTTTATGACCACAGTATACCCATCCTCTGATGGCTACTTCCAGCAGGGTAACATGCCTTGTCATGAAATGCAAATCATCTCAGACTGGTTTCTTGAACATGACAATGAGTTAAATATACTCAATTGCCAACACAGTCACCAGATCTCAATCCAATTGAGCACCTTTGGGATGTGGTGGAATGGGAAATTCGCATCATGGATGTGCAGCCAACAAATCTGCAGCAACTGCATGATGCTCTCATGTCAATATGGACCAAAATCTTTGAAGAATAAATTCCAGTACCTTGTTGAATCTATGCCACGAAGGATTAAGGCAGTTCTGAAGGCAAAAGGGGGTCCAACCTGTTACTAGTAAGGTGTACCTAATAAAGTGGCCTGTAAGTGTATTTTCTACGAACTAGAATTTATTTTCAGTGTGTGGTCATAGAAACAACATCTAACTGATACAAACAATGTTTATAGCATTTTAAAACTTTAAAATATTGTTTTATATTTACTTTGTCTGTTGATAATTTTTTTGTCTGTTGACTATTCCAGTGTTTCCCAACCCTGTTCCTGAAGGCACACCAACAGTATACATTTTCAACCTCTCTCCAATTAAACGCACCCGAATCCACCCATCAGAACATATTAAGAAACTCCAAAACCTGAAGTTAATAGGTCAGATAAGGGAGACATCTAAAAGATGTACTGTTGGTGTGCCTCCAGGAACAGGGTTGGGAAACACTGGTTATTTTTAAAGTATTTATTTAAGATGACTACATTATATTAACCCAAAGGAAATTACCTTTCACAACTAGTTAACCACAATCCTGAAATTATTAAAATGTATAACACATTTTTAAAACAACCTAATTAAAACTGTGTAGCCACAATGTATAATGGAATTTCCAGAAAGGCAAAACACACAAGAGTGAGTCTGTGAGAAGTAATGACTGAACCTGCCTGCTGTTTCAGACTTAAATACAAGCTGTGGGGCCATAACATAACGATTGGTTAATTTGCAGTGGATTGGAACAGCAGGTGGCCCATCATCAGGGCTCTTTGAAGGAATAAGGGGAAGGTCAAGACTGGTGCCAGCCAGCTGGAGAGAAGCCAGGTATTTTATGCTGGGGACAGCCATCAGAAAGCAAAACCACTTGTGCACAGATTCTACTCTTCTTCTTGGCTTTGTGGCTGTTCATCAAGATGACAACAAGGTTTGTTTAAGCTCGGTCGACCATGGTTTGTTATTATATGTTCATATTGTTTACGATGTAATGTCTCGGCTGTGCATTAAAAAATGCTGCTTCCTTTGTTTTCATTCTCCTGCTTGTGTACATTTCTCTGTAAACCAATAGCGTTCAGCTGTGTGTCTAGCTCCGCTTTTTGGTGCCCTTTTGTCATGCTAGGTACTCTTTCAAAAGGGAACCCAAAAAGTGGTATGGTACGGTTTGCTTTTTGGTACCTTTTGACAGTGGAAACGGCCATAAAAGCCGTTTACTGAGTTTTCAGTGGATGAATAAATTGAAAATCACGAGATATTATTTAGCACAGTGTTTCTTGACCACGTTCCTAAAGGACCTCCAGCGCTGCACATTTTCCATGTCTCCTTAAACAAATACAACTGATTCAGATCATCAGCTCATTAGCAGAGACTGAAAGATCTGTTAGTGTGACAGATAAAGAAGTAATCCAAAACATGCAGTGTTGGTGGTCCTCCAGGAACGTGGTTGAGAACACTGATTAAGCACATACCTCCTGTCCAATAATGAATGAATGTGATTTTCATTTTTGTTAACTAGTTTTATCAAATTGTGAATGCTTTGTATTTTATTTTTATGTTTTATTTAAAACAAAGTATTATTAGGTAGAAATAATTTTAATGATCAGAACATTTAGACAACAAATGTTATTATTATTATTATTTTTTGATGTGGTGTGACTGTTGTGATGCAGCTTTAGGTGACAACATGGAGGCAGAATAAATCCAAATGCCAGAGGTTTATAAAAACAAACAGCAAACATGAAACACAGGCAAGATCGTAATCGAGAATAGGCAAAGTCAAACAAACAGGAAGGCAGTCCAAAAGGTAATCAAAGCAGAATCAGAATTCCAAAAAGCAGTCAAAGGGCAAGCACAAAGGTCGTAACAAAAATGCTACCACAACAGAGAAAGAACGCTTGGTAAGGCAGTGAAACTGGCAATTCTTTGCAATGAAACTCTCAAATAGGATGTTTACATATGGTGGCAAACAGGATGTTACTACAGAGGAAACGCAGTCAGTATTCAGGAGAGGGCTCCCTCTGGTGGTCGGGTGAAAGACCACCAGCCTTAATTGTTACAAGAGTGTTGTCAAAATGTATTGATATGTATTTACTTAAATACATATTCTTGTAATAATTAAATACATATGTAAATACTGCAATATTTGAAACAAAACAATACTGGTTTTCTGCAATATACCTTCTGTGCTCTATCTTTCTGACATTGAGTTCATGTCACAGTAGTACTGTACATGTAGCCTTCTGCTACACTTTCACACAAACTCTGAACTAGCCAATTTACAAACGCTCATTTAACAAAAGATAATGCAAACCAGGGAAGCATTTGAGTAGCAAAATGGAAATGTGTTTAAAGTTTAACTGATTGAAGTTTTCTATTTTCTATTACTTATGTGAAGTTTGGTGCAAAATAAAACCGAATCTCTATCATTTACATGCCATTTCCAACCACATATTTAAATTTGTAAACCAGACGATAATTTAAGGCTTCATAAAGTAAGATTAAATAAAAAGGGAATTGATGTTAAAATGATGAGAAATAATAAACTGACAGATCATTAAATCTTAAAATGATGTAATATTTTGTATTTAGACTTTGTAATGCATTCCCCATAAAGATGTGTGATATATGTAGCAAGTTCAGTAAAAAAAATTAATAATAATAATCTAAACTTTTGCTAGTTGCGACACTTGTATCCCCATGACAATTCCCTTGAGATCTTCTTATCATCATCTGGCACTTGTGTCCCTGGGACCTCGATGTGTAGGTGCTAAATAGTATACAAAAGATTTAAGTGACCTACAAAGTTGACACTGTCACTCAGGCTAGAGCTCTCTCTCTCTCTCTCTCTCTCTCTCTCTCTCATCTAAAAGGATGCCCTGAAAAGGAGTCTATTCATTAAGTGATGCTCTTTTCACACCCCCTCTGAACTTGGTGACCAGGAGGCACTTTCTGTGAACAAATTTGAGCCAGCTAACTCCCATGTTACCCTGAGATTGGGTAGTAAACCTGTAAGCACTGCCTTTAGAGGAGGTCGACCCAGACCTAGCACTGCTGTGTCCTGATTCCTCTTTGTGCATTTATGTGGAATTGCACACAACACATTCTAAGCAGCTCTTTGTCTGTTTTTTTGGAAGTGTCATGTCCAAACAAAGTCTATCCAACTGGATATTGGATGCCATCACCTCAGCGTACCAGTCGCAAGGTGAGCAATGCCCTTCAAGGGTGATAAATTATCAATAAATTATTTTTTGTAACACCTACCCCCAACCCTAAACCGAACTGTCACAGTACTGTAAAAATATTAATTATTGTCATACAGTGTCATAAAAAATGCTATTATAATTGATGTGCATATTGCCAGCCACGTATCCGATCTAGACTTTACCATTGCTGAGTATTGTTTAGTGTTTAACTCCTGTAACTTTACAAAGCGTTTCCTGATCCTCACCTTGTTTAGTGTTTCGTGTTCCTTGCCTTGTATTTTTCCTGCCTGCCGCCTATACTTACCATTTGTCTGTTACTTGACTACACTTCTGAATTACCCCTATGATCCTGTATCTATTGACTATTGCCTGTATGATGATTCTTAATAAAACTGCATCTGGATCCCCAATTCTGCTGTCCAGCATCTCTATGTTGCACTAACAGATATCTGTACAGCTGCAGGCTGCACAACAACTAACATAATTATGAGATTCTACAATCTCTGAGTGCAGAGGCTTTCCTTTGAGGTGTCAACTTCAGGTTCAATGTCAACAATTGCTCTGGCATTCTCTCCCCAGCAGGCAAACCCTAGCAAGTTCCTTTAAAATCCCCAACACCAGCTCTGTGGAACAATTAATTGAGTTGAGATAAACTTTATTTTCCTTAGCAAAAAATGTGTCTTGGCCTCAAACAGCACATTTGTCCACATACTGTATAACAAAAAAACAACACCACATAACATTTACCAATAACTGTGAGTGACATTTAAAAGACCCATCAAGGTAGTTTACCATTTAAATGCTAGAGGATATTGGTAAAAATGACTTCTTGTAATGAGTTATTTTACTTAAAGAAACTACAATACATATCACTTCCCTGATGGAAGTACTTTGTTCATTGGAAATAAAATTACTAGGTCCAGTATGCGGCTGTATGTCCTTCGGGTCTGAAATGCTTTCCCAACATACTGTCATAATAAAAGTCTAGTTTAGGTACCAACTTAAACTAAATCTTACAAACCTAAAATGTTCAAATCTGTAATTCTAGGGTCGCTGGGGATGTTGGATGGTTACGCCTTTGGTGGTGCTTGCATGTGCCTGCTGAATGCTTGGCAACATCACATGAATTGCATATTAGTCAAGCATAAATTATAAATGTTATTTAAATATAGATGGCTGTGCACAACTGTACATTAACCATTAGCCATTATGGGATGTTTGTCAGCTGTTTTTTTTTTTTGTTTTTTTGGTGGTGGTTGACTTGAAAAATTTAATCAGCATTCTTGAGAGTTGATTACCATAACTCTTACTGGCCATTTAGATCAGCACTCTATTTTAACAATCTAAGTGCAATGTCTAAGGCAGATGGCACAAAAGCATTAAGGGCATGTTCGAATCCACTTTTGCTATTTTAGGGACAGAAAAAAAAAACAGTCTGCACTGGCGCATGGGTTTAAAGGGCTGTGCTTGGTCTCTTAATGAGTTATGGGTGTGTTTTGAGCATAACGCGCATTAAACCAATAAGAGTCTTATCTTACATTCCCTTTAAGAGTCAGTTTTTGCTATTTACATGGCGGACCTTGTAGGTGGAAAAACTGAATGCTTCACTAGTGAGAAAACAGTTAAAGACCATCTACAGAACTGTTTCTGTTATGATTATCAGCGATCTACTGGTTGCAGATTGCTAACGTACTACAAATCCGCCATTTCATGGATTACAAGTTCCAGTTATGCACCACTCACACGCACTTGTTCCTCATTTAATAGAGTACACACACTCATGGCTGAGAGCTGCTCATGAACTGATTACTAGGACTATTTATACAGCGCATAGCCCTAAGTAATAGAAACTGTCAAACCCCCCCCCCCCCCCCCCCCCATCTTTTTTGTTTGATTATTTAATTTCATCTAATGAAATAATAGGAATAAAGTAGTCTTCTATAACAATGCATGTGTATTCCAGAAGTATAGTGTGGTATTTATCCCTGTAAAACTTGGTTCACCAGGAGGGGGCACCCACGTTTCTCTGTATGTATCGGTAGCTTAATCACAAGGAAGCAGTAGTCAGTGAATGGCAGATACATCTAGCATGCTCCTTAAATAAACTGTGTTTTCCTGTGTGTTTCAACAGGTAAGATAATAATATTTATGGTAATGATACACTGAAACATGCATTGTTTATTTGGAGATTAATTTGTGTCCTGAGATATTAGATTAGTTGAATTTGACCGTGATTTAATGGTGCCAAAATGGCGGAAGTGTTAAAAACGAATAGCTTTCAATGTGAACAGTTAGAAGTGAATATAAACATGCATATACTGTAACTAATACTCAGTAAAAAGGAGACACAATGTTTAAACTTTTCGAGATCTTTATTAATATGGTTGTGTATAGTGATGTGCAGTGAGTTAAAACACGTGTGATTACAAAATAACGCGATTAGACCTTGTTTTGCATTAACTGTTAGCCATTACATTGAAATGGACATTCAGAAAATACAATTAAGAACAATTTCAGTTAGATTTTGCCGTAAAGTGTTTTTGTTTATTTATTTTGTGAGATTTTACATTAAAACATTAAAATTCACTTAAAATATAGTTCATTAAGTGAAATAACATTTCATTGAGGTTAAATACAGCATAAAACAGTTATGCATGAAAGAGTTATGGGGAAAATGTGACAAATAGTTATTTTGTGGTTGTTTATAGGTATTGTTTTATTCATTTGTATACAAGTTAAAGGAGATTGTGATGCACAAATGTGTTTAATAAGTTCATGCCTTATTTTATGCTGTGAGAAAGAGATCACAATACACATTTAGGTCTATTTTGTGATGTTAATTGTGATTCGATTTGGAACCTTTTTGAGTGTGGTTTCAATAATAATATGTCAGTGTCATGTATTTGCTAAACAACTGCACTATAGGACAGGTTATTATTTATTACTCTTAGTTGCCCATAGCACAAAGAAGCAGTAGTAAGTGTATGGTTAGCTGCATGGCAGACACATCTTGTGTGCTCCTTAAACAAATAGTGTTTTCCTGTGTGTTTCAACAGAAATAAATGTGTTGCTACAAGGACATTCAAATTATGAATACTTTACTTTTACCTATTTCATTGAGTGGAATGTATGAATGGCTAGATCAAACTGAGAACAAAAGTCAGCAACAGTAAGTATGGAAAAAAAATGATCTATTTATTAACTATTGGTTGCATAAATGTGAACCTTTTACATAAGAATATATAAAAAAGAATTAAATAATAAATATTAAGACCCTGAAAAATATTTTTTAAAGTGCAAAATACTAATTAAAGGTCACTTCAGTTGTTTATTTTTTACCATCAGCAAATGGTAGAAACAGCTGCGAGCAGGAACATAAGAAAAAAAAATTATTAACTGACCAACTGCTAAAGGTTGAGTGTCCAAAGTTTCAATTTCACACACAGCATTTTTAGTTTTTTCAGTCTCGAGCTGAAAAATATCTGTCATACTGGGCAGCAGAAAAAGGGAGTTATTTTTAAATTAATAAAAGTGTGCATATGGTTAGTGCAAACATTCACATGACCAGAGCAGTTTAATCTGTATCATAAGAAGATTATGGCTGTATCAATGTTCCCAAACAAAACATTATTAATTTTATAATAATATATATTGCACATGTTATCTTTAACATAAATATACTTGCAGTAGCTGAATTGATACACACCTTTTCTCCACAGCACATAAAATAATGTGACTTATAAGAATAATTCTATTTATCAAAATTCATTTTATTTGCATAAAATATTGCACAGATTCCACTCTACTTCCCACATGGGAAAAGTATGACAATGTAAAGAAAGACAGAACTGCAAACTCATGTGCAAAGCTGACACTGTTTATCAGAGCACTTTATCTTTCTGGGCTTTTTAAAGAAGAGTTAAATATGGGAATGCCTATAAATACATTTTCCTTCCGACCTAAAGTAATACCATTCTTTATTTTAAACTGTAATGGTCCTCAGCAACAGAATGATTTCTTATTCTTATTTAACAGACAATTAAAACAACAAAAATGTTTAGCATTTAACACCTTTTACATGACACTGTTTCTTTTCAGTGTGTTCAAGTAAAAAATAAAAATAAATAAATAAGAAATCCACTATTTCACTCCTACTATCCATGTGCACCACTGACAGGTCAAATCTGCTCCCTCTCTCTCTCTAGTCTTGGTGCTGCTGTGAGATTGAGATGCACTGGCCAAAGTTTGCATATAAAATAATGCAAAAACTCAGCTAACGTTATAGAAAACAAAAGCAGAATCCGGGACATGTTAGGCGATTTAGAAATCCTGGCTGAATGCATTTTTAAGTACCAAACAGAGGACATGTCTGGGAAATAGAGGATGTAGGATGTATTGTCACCCTAAATAATGAGGTGGATCAGTCTATTTAGTAAAAGGATTTTATTTCCGCGTGTCCTCGCGCTCTTCTCAAAGCTACTTCTAAAGTCAGAGCAGGTGTCCAGCACGTATCTGTGGTTCTGCAGCAGCAGAGCATGCGAGTCTGTGGCGGAGTATTCTCAGTTTCTCATGCACACAGAACCGGGCAGCTGAGGTAAAGTCTTATGTGTGGGAAGCGCTGGTGTTGAGTTGGGTATCACACTGGATGCACCACGATATGCCATGACCGAAATGTAAACGTTTTTAATGAGGATCGCACAATGTGCGCTACGTCGCCATTTGGTGCCTTGCACCAGCAGCGTATACAAAACAATGTAAAACAATGTAAAGATCGCTTGAAGTGAAGTAAATAAACCAGTAGAGATGTGCTGTTGATAGCGTCAGCGTGTGCTACCGTCACAATAGATTTCTATTGTAATATACCATAACTTAGTGTGAAAAGCATGTTAAATCTTAAAGGGACTTTGCTAGCAAGCAGTGTTGTGATCTCGTGCGCTTTGCACATGCTGGCTCTGGACGCTGCTGGATAGAATTGCTGTAACGGAGTTTTGAGCGCAACGGACTGCTTATATCAGAGATTTTTAACACAGTCCGATATAGTTTTTTTGGACTGATATCGGACCTACTTCCGATATCAATATCGGATCAGGACATACCTAGCCACTAGTGTGTGTGTCTGTGCTGCTTTTAAAGTCCATGCAATCAGTTCTGAAAAGCTTCAGCTGTGTGTGTTAGCAATCAGTGGACAACCAGAACAGGTGTGAGTGTATGGTGCATGACTGGATCTGTAGTCCGTGTAACGGTGAATTTGTATTTCTTTAGCAACCTGTTTTTAGCAGCAATCTGCAAGGATTAGATCGCTGGTGATTGTGACACTTCCATTTGACCTTAATTGTCCTTTTAACAGTGGATTAGGGAAACGGTGGTGGACATACTTTACTCAAGACATCTATTTCATATTTAGTTTTGCAAAACAAATTGTTTTAGCATTATTTCTAAATTCAGTTCCAATTTCCAAAATAATAAATGAACAATAATTATGTAGTGTGGTGAAAAAACTAGCTACAGGTCCCAACAGGTTGATAAATATAAACATCATTAAAAATAATTATTATGTACGATAGGGCCCTATGACTTTGTAAACCATGTGTACTTAATTATACTATGTGTATTTATTGTAATACGTGTAATATTTTGAAAGTACGTTTCGTGGATTCCACTGTTAATAGTCTACCAAAATCAATAAATGCCAAATACACAAAAAAGTGTACAGTAAGTAACGTCCTGGGTACTAATGTCTGGATTCCATTGGTTAAAAGCCATACCAATAACCTTACATTAATTCTCTAGCACAGACAAATTAAGTTGTGCACTTTCTATATAAAAGTAACAGGCATACAATCAATTATAACTAAAGAAATGTAACCACCACATACTAATGCAAAACAAAAGCTGGACAAAACTGCTGCTCCAAAAGGATAAAGTTGTAAGCATAAGGTAAGAACATAAAGGTTATTACATATTGACCTACATGCATTTACGGAAATAGCAAACAATTTCAGAGGTGAAATGACTGACAATGCATGTCATGTTTTACTGTTAAGTAGTTTGTGCATTAAGGGAAAGCACAGGCCTCTCAGCATATTGCAGTAAGTGTGTTTCTGTAGCCCATTATTCTGAGTGGCTAAAAGCTAAATGGATCCTCTGATGCATTAAAATTGTTCACTCGCTGATACTTACAATACGCTGCAAGTAATTCACTGTGTTGCTAAGTGTTATGTTACACAGCAACGCCATGTCATTGCTATGTATTAATTTTGACTAGTATAACAGCATGAGCATTATATGTTTAGGCATGGTGGTTTTACAATATATAACAACAAAAAAGGTTTGAGCAGAGTATATCAACAGCCATCTTGTTGCTAATTTTAAAATGAAAAAAAACAAAAACAATAAAGAACATAAAACCAATCAAGATCTAAGAGATTATTACAACAGTGGCAGAGCCAGGGGGGTGTCCGGGGTGGCACTAGACAATTTAATTTACAAAGTTTAAATATTTTGCTATTATAGAGAAGTAATGTTAGGCTGGCTGTTTGTGAGTTAAATTTATTTATAATGGAATAGCTAGCTCATATACTTTCTTCAGAAAAATGTTTTGTAGACCAGTTGCTGATTTTATTGTGCAGGTATGATAATGGATAAATGTGTTTTTAACTGGATCAGATGTAACCAGACTTTTATATTTTTGGACAAGGTCAATTAAACATGAAAAAAGGGTGAGATATCAGACTGCTTTTTCTTTTCAAATCCAGGTCTGTTTGATATCTGTTATGTGTAATTGCAGTATTTTTTGTTTAGTTTTTACTTTATGCTAATGTTTTTCTAAATGAATTCA
The DNA here is from genome assembly GCF_903798145.1 of Danio aesculapii. Classification (NCBI taxonomy): domain Eukaryota; kingdom Metazoa; phylum Chordata; class Actinopteri; order Cypriniformes; family Danionidae; genus Danio; species Danio aesculapii. Next base: position 16,235,213 of record NC_079436.1, on the reverse strand, counting down.
GTATTTATTTTTTAAAAATAAAATGTTTTAATTCCTTAATGTATTATTTATTATTTGAGTACAGTGTGTGTTTGTGTGGACCCCCTGAAATAGCAGTGGCCACCCCCTGGCCACCCCATGTAAAAAAAATTGCAGCTCCGCCAATGCATGAGCAAGACACTTTTTACAGATCTGCTTCCCTAAAATCTGCACCCACTTCAAATGTTATCGCTCAATTGAATGTGTGTTATCAGTGGTTATCAGCTGATAGAAATGGACCAGTAGGAGTCTTCTGCTGCTACTAGTGGGCTCAGAAGGTTGTTATCATCCATGCATCCACATGATTAATCAGCTGTACTAACAGAGAATACTCCAGATCCAGATCTGTTTTTACATTACTGTGATGGTTGGATTTAGGGTTGGGGTAGGGGTAGACATTAATAAAATACAATTAATTGAAAATTTAATAAATAATTAAAATTATAATTTTTGTTAATCAGCTATAATAATAGGGAAAACTCCAAATCCAAATCTGTTTTTACATTACTGTGATGGTTGGGTTTAGGGTCGGGGTAGGGGTAGACGTTAATTAAATATGATTAATAGGAAATTTGATAAATAATATAAATAATTCTCGTGGTTAATCAGCTATACTAAACTTCAGAATCAGATCTGTTTTACAATACTGTGACGGATTTAGGGTTGGGGTAGGGGTAGACATTAGCCACTTTTACACAGTGATACCGGTAAATATCCAGAAAATTTCGGGAAAGACTTTACTGATTAATTTACATTTTTTGGAATGGAAAAGACCATTCACACATCCATTTCAAAAATACCTGTAAATTCTGACATCATTAACCAGAAATGACCTCTAAAAGGCTGCGCTTGTATTTGTAAACATCTATATTTTTATTTAAAGCTTTTTTAGAATGCAGCTGCTTTGCACCAGAGACATCCAAAGGCAGAAGCACGAACCGCAGCTAAATTTAACTTAAATTTAACTTAAATTTAATAACACATTTAACTACATTACAAGTTCTGTGGATGGATAAGTACTTTCACATGTTGAGATGTACATAATATGTATGTGTGCTGGCGCTCACCGGCTCCTTCATGTGCACACGCGTCACACAACTAAAGCAGAGCTTGAAGGTAAACAAACAGCGGTTTATTATAAGCATTTTATCCATGATTTTTTTACACAGTCTGCATTAATAATGAACATAGAAATGGTATCTAACTAACAACTAGCAGCTAAATGTGTCTGGAAAAATATTCAAAGTCTTTTATTTTCTTAAACAGCGCAGATGTGAATGTATCTGAATATTCTGATTAACTGGAGTAGGTGTCTCCCATCAGTGCGTTCTAATCGTGAACGTGCTCTTTCCAGCAATTTTCTTTCTTCGTTCACACAGCGCATCATTCCGGCAAATACCTGTAATATTACAACTTCTCTTTCTGGAAAATTGCTGAAATTAATTTACCGGTATTTTCAAAAAGGGCCTGTTCACACATGATCCCTTTCCGGAAAATTGCCAGTTATAAAGGTCTGTATGTGTGAAAGGGGCTATTAATAAAATGTAATTAATAGGAAATTTAATAAATAATATAAATAATTCTCATTAACTTCGGGCCGCAGCCATATGGTCTATAGCTGATTAACCATGTGGATGGATGGTAGCAGAAGGCGGGCGCAGAAGGCCCCTACTGCCCCATAAAGATCACTGATAATGCCCATTAAATCGAGTGGGTAACATTTGAATCAGCTGAAATCTCTAATGGAACTATATTACTACTATACTACTATATAACATATTTTAATATTTGTCAAAAAGATACCGTCGTTTTTTTACTTACTAATAGATGTTCACAAATGCTCTCTCAAATATGGTCCTAATAATAAAATATTAAACAACATATTCAAGAAACAAAAATGCACAAACAGCATAATCAATATTCTGACAAGAATAATAATTTAAGTAGGATGTTTGGCTGTTTTTGCTGAAATTTATACAACATAAAAATATTATGAAAATATATTATGAAAATAAGGTAACACTTTATTTTGATGGTCCATTTGAGTATTAGTAGACTGTCTGCTTAATATCTGTTGATACTGATCCTTGAACAGACTTTAACTGACTATTAAAAACTTTGCAAGTACATAACTGAGAGAAGTTTTTTCAACACATTTCAAAACATAATAGTTTTAATACCTCATTTCTAATAACTGATTTATTTTATCTTTGTCATGATGACAGTAAATAATATTTTACTAGATATTTTTCAAAACACTTCTGTTTAAAGTGACATTTGAATGCTTAACTAGGTTAATTAGGTTAACTAGGCAGGATAGGGTAAAGGTAAGTTACTGTATAACAATGGTTTGTTCTGTAGATTATCAAAAATATGTAGCTTAAAGGGGCTAATAATTTTGACCTTAAAATGTTTTAAAAATAATTAAATCTGCTTTTATTCTAGTGGAAATAAAACAAATAAGACTTTCTCCAGAAGAAAAAAGACATACTGTGAAAATGTCTATGCTCTGTTAAACATTATTTGGGAAATATTTAAAAAGAAAAAAAAAAGTCTAAGGGGTTTAATAGTTCTGATTTCAACTGTAGATGCAATGTATCTTAAATTCAACAAACGGACTATCAAAATAAAGTGCGACTAAAAATAATGACAAAATACTTCCTTTCTTTCTTGTTTGTGATTTACAGTGGTGATGAATATTGCAGCACTGGTCAAAAAGATTGATTACAACAACTATACATGAAAATTCATGTCTTCAATTTTAGAAAAAAATATATTTCTAATACTACATTTAAGCTTATTTTCTTCATGAATGCATGCCCAAATAACTTATTCATTCATTTTTAAGTAATATTTATCTTATACATGATTAATCATGCACTGTTATTGTAAAAAATTTAAGTTAGCATACAAAATGTTACTGCGTTTGATTATGAAATAAATATACAGTTGAAGTCAGAATTATTAGCCCCCTTTGAAATTTTTTTTCTTTGTTAAATATTTCCCAAATTATGTTTAACAGAGCAAGGAAATTTTCACAGTGTGTCTGATAATATTTTTTTCTGGAGAAAGTCTTATTTGTTTTATTTCTGGAACAAAAGCAGTTTTAAATTTTTTTAAAAACATTTTAAGGTCAAAATAATTAGCCCCTTTAAGCTATATTTTTTGGATAGTCTACAGAACCAACCATCATTATACAATAACTTGCCTAATTACTGTAACCTAGTTAAGCCTTTAAATGTCACTTTAAGCTGTATAGAAGTGTCTTGAAAAATATCTAGTAAAATATTATTTACTGTCATCATGACAAAAATAAATAATTGGAATTTTCATTTGTAATGGTATTAGTATTATTACAACTGTTATATACTGTATATTTACAAAATATTGTAATATTTCTGAAGAAACAGGTAGCACATGTGATACATGAAAGGAAAACCAAAAGCAAAGGAAAATAAGTGGCAGTCGGCTAACTTGACCTACATATAAACTATTAATCTGACTTAAAATGTAACATGAGAAGCAACAATCATGTCAAACACATGAAACGATCATCACATTAAGCCACTGCAATCAATGCACAGCAATCTCGCTTCCCCTGAGACCCGTCATTGGGAAACACATTAAATAAAAGCAAAGTACTTTACAACTAAATGGAAAACCCCCCAAAAAACAATTAAATACATTTACAGAGATCATTTTTTAACAACACTACCTAAAAAAAGTCATGCGTGTTCAAAGGAAAACTTACAATCCATAATCTCTGTATTCTGGAGAGCTTGCGCGTCTTCATGTTGAGATGTTGCTGAAGCACAGCAGTTTGAGGATGCGTGTGGGAGAAACGCGGCCCAGGTCACAGGCTGAAGATCGTTTAATGGTGACGTCTGGCTTAAGTGCACCTGATCCGGATCTTAACCACACACTAAGACTCAGCACTAACCCTGCCAGCTACTCACATTAAAGGCCTCCCTGATGTCTGTGTGTGAATTGTCTCTGTCTGTGGTCTGAGTTTTACTCTGAATAGCTGAATGCTGTGTTTGTCTTTATTTGTCCACCATCATTCTATTGTGTTAGATTGAAATTTAATGGTGCTTTCACAGCTGGCCCTTTGTTTTGGAATCTGCCGCATTTCTAAGGGAGCTTAGTTAATTTAGGCATGTAGTGAGAAGGGACTAACAGACTAACAAACCATGCTTTAACACAAGGTATGATGCGTAATTACTGATATATAGTGCCCAGCATAAATGGGTACACTCCTCACAGATCTCTCTTTTAAATGTATATTTTCAACAGGATGCTACAGTATAAATGAATTGTTTGCATAAATGTTAGATTAGCCATGGCCAAAACTAGAGCAAATTAAACAAACCAATGACAGTCCAAAAAAGTATACCTAAATTAATATAACAGGCAAAAAATATTTGATACAATTTTAATAAAGAAAAAACAAGCAAGATAAACATAACATATATAAAATGTAGTTGAAATTGCAATGCCTCATTTGAATTTAAATGTGTTACGCTTCTATTCCTAATGCAGTTTTTCTCAATTGCTTTGGCAAATTTTTCAAAACAGACTTAACATTCTCTAAACTGTGAGTGCAAATCTTAAAACTGTTTGCTGGAACTTCATAACTTTATTGCAAGTCTGCAAAATGTAATTACTCACCCAAATAATTTTATTCATGCTTCAAAACCTAGTTATCGTGTCAGTTATTTGGCCAAGGCCACCAAAACATAAAGTGCATTTGTTATTGTGTAAGCCATACTGCTCAAAATGATTAGTTGTCTTTTCACCATGACAGGCAACCATAGAAATTATCCAAATCTTATATTTGTTGGGAAGAGTGAATAATAAATAAATTAACATTTGTATTCATACAGTCCATTTATTTTGTACAAATGTATTATTTGCAAAGTGCAATCTTACTTGTCCCAATTACTGTATTGTATATTTTATATTTCTTACTGTATGTTACCACAAATACACACAAATAAAATAAAAAAAAAAAAAATCTTGGTGGACATCCTGTCTCTCATCTTGGCCTTGCCAGAGATTACACTTCTTTCAATTGCTTATCCACAAGTATGTTACTGCAGTTCAGGATTGTTTGTAATGTTGTCATGTAGATGTCATTTACCAATTTAGTAGACATTACAAACAATGTCAATATCAGATATTTATGGTGTAAACATGCATATACTGTACAAATATTTGATAATTGAATTAATTGATTTGAGTGTGATGGCTGACATGATAAAAAACGATTGAGAAGTTGACAGCTTAAACGAGAATTGATTCATCAGTTTTGATCAACAAGCCATATGCAATTAGTTTTTGACCAAACTACATATAACTGTACTTACTGTTTGCACACAAGCTCCAAAGCATTTACAATTTGCTTAACTTAATAAGAAATGCCACTCTGAAGTGTACAATGATATAATAGTTCAGAGATCTGAAATTACTGTTTTGAAAAATGTAAATTTCAGTAGAGAATTGAGCCAAAGCAATTGAAAAAAACTAATTTACAGTGACCCAACTCTTTATTTTAAAGGGCATCTATCATGCAAAATCAACTTTTATAAGCTGTTTGGACAGCTTTGTCTTGGGTATAATGTGTCTACAGTCAAACTGGCATGATATAAACATATAAAGTCTTTTGTTTTCAGTTTTCCACACCCACCAATATTGACTGACAGATGCATATTAGATTTTGTCAATTGCTAAACCACTAAAACCCATTGGCTGAACTAAGTTCTCAGTTGCCTGACCCCTATTTAGCTAATTGTGCAGTCTGTTATCAATACCTTAAACCACTTCACATGGTAAATCACAATGTACATAAAACTCTAAACACATTCTCATTTCAAAACAATCTGCACTTAAATGCACATAATCCAAACTGGTAAACACAAGTAGCAACAATCAAATACAAATATAGAAAAGATGTCATTGATTAAACACAACCACTCTAAATTTGTCAGGTTTTTAAATGATGTCACACAACCGATAAAAGCAAACAGGTTGTTGAAGGTAGGAATGAGAGTGTCTAAGCATGGTTAGAAGAAACAAGGAGAGAATGAGTGCAATAAGCAGTTTATGAACTTATACCTCCGTCCATACTCGCCTTTCCTGAATTCCATCGAGGAGTTTTATGGAAAGTGTATGACAACCCTACACTAGAGTAGATCTGTTGCAAACCATGAATTCAGCCTATGGTGATATAGGTGAGGAATCATTTCAGGGCTGGATAAGGCACACAAGAGGCTTCTTCCCCTGTTGCATCAGGAGAGACAATATTGTGTGTGATGTCGACGAAGTTTTGTCCCTTTTAGTATTGTATACTGTAGTAAAGTGCATTGTAGGATGTATGCTGTACAATGAACAAATAGTATGGCCCATAACATTAAGATTACATTTTTTTCCAGTTGCTAACACACTAAAACGACATGCACAGTACAATTATTTAAACTGACACACAGAGAGCAAAACTTCTTTTCAAGTCTCCAAAAGTCTGAACACATTTTCTGCTTTACACATATTTTGCATTTCAAAATGACACTTTTTACAGTTTTTCTCAATTGCTAAAACACTAAACCCTATTGTCTGAACCAAATGCTCAGTTGCCTAAACCCACTGATTGAATCAATCACTCTTTTGGCAAAACCATAAGCACTTTTCACCTCTTTAGACATAACTTGCCAACACATTTTCATTGTGATGCACCAGTGCTGCATAATGGATCTTACAGTTTTTTTGGGGGGGATTGTTTACACACTAAAATTAAAAGTAGTACACTATTAGCAAAACCCTACACTCAAGAAGCAAAACATCAGCCCGTATTTGCACAACTATAAGCACATTGTCAGCCTCACACTTGTTGCAAAACTCTACACACAGTGATTTGCAAAACACTAAACACGATTAACATACATTACACACAAAAATCTATCAGGAAATCACTTCCTTGCAATACCAAAGCACTGATGGTTGAACCAATTGGTTGGACAGTGCGGTAATTCGACACAGTCATCAGGTGTGCAAACACTTGTTTGATTAATTGTAGACACACCAATCAGGTGTTTAAGCACTATAAAAATTAGCAGGTGAGTTAATCGTTCTTCAAGCACAGTGGAAAGAGTCAGAGAAAGAGTAAGTAAATCAGCAAATCAATCATATCAATACATTGTTGTCTGGGACCATGTGTCTTTCCTCTGCTCTGGTTCAGAACATCCACATTTCAAAGTCCTATATCTTCTATCATACTCTCCATTCCTCAACCCTATAAAAGTTGTTCTTGGCATGGTGGTGAAAGGTATATGATCTCCGTCTCCAGGTTGAAGCTGCGGTCACACTGGGCTTTTCCTCCCATAGACTTCCATTCATACGCACGCGAATGCGTCAGACCGGAAACGCAGTAAGTTTTGTATGTTTCGTATGTCGCTGCAGTGCAAAGTTCAAGCTTGGTGAACTCTGACCTGCGAAATCGCATCACTTGACTGCGTTAGACCAATCGAGGATCAAAACAGGACCTCTCTGTACAGAAATTTAAAGCATGGAGCAATTGCTCGCTTTTTTAATGTCTAATCATCTTGTTTAATCCCGCCCCCTTTCGCAGCGCCGCACGACAGAATTTTGCACACACAAACTCTGGTGTGACCGTAGCTTCAGGTACCCCACACCCAAGCCATGGAAGAGGCCTGTGACCAGATGGAGGTAGCAGCAATGGATGAGATTCGTCATTCAAGACGTTTCTTTCCAAGGTGTCTTGCTAATGACAACATTGCCTGCAATGTTGATGAAATTCACTGGCCAGATCCAGCTAGGCGAAGAGACAATGTTTAGTGTGGAGTTTTTTTGTTGTTTTTTTTTGTAACAGTAAACGTACAGTACAATATGTAAAGTGACATGTTATGACAGTACTATGAATCTCCATGTCAACATTTTGGGCATGTTGGGAAATTAGTTTCTTCAGTGTTCACCATTGGTCTTGTGTAGTGTTTGGTGGATTTACATTATGTTTGCACTTTGTTGGTGGTAGCCTACTCTAATCATCACAGGTCTCCTCCATGGCTTGGATGAGGGGTACCTCAGGGGTACACATCCACACACACAAACAGCAGAACACATCAGATCTTTTGCAAAATGAAACGCTTCATACTAAACTTTACAACACTATAACAAAACACACTTTTAACACTGTGCAGAACACACGCCTCATTCAACAGAAATCTGTTTGCTTCATTTACACACTGCGGTAATCAATCTTAAACACTCGTATCATTTTTAACTGTCTAATACTGATATAATCAGGGTTTGACTGATATCAGACTGATATCAAAATATTGCTAAATATTGCGCTATCCTAACAAACAATACAACAATGTAAAGCTTTTTTATTCAGCTTTCTGGTGATGTATATATTTCAATGTAAAAAAAATCTGTCTCCTGTTTCCAATCTTCCTCAATTTCGTGCTTCCTCTTCCATACTGCAACATTGGCTTATTTATTGAAGACTAATATTTATAGCTCATGTAAAACATATTTATTGAAGAATACTATTCATAGCTATACTACTGTAAACATGTTTATTGAAGACTAATAGTTTATACTTATTGCTTTTTTATTGTGGTTACACCTGATTGGTGTGTCTACAGTTTTGCAGCAGTGTGTGCACACCTGATGGCTGTGTTTAACCTATAGTTTATGTGTGTGTTCATGTGAAGGCCTTTGCTTTGAAATTGCAAGAAAATTCCATTATGAAAAATTTCTGTGTCAAAAGCATCCAAGTGTGTTTAGTGATTTGCATATCACTGTGTGTAATGCTTTGCAAAAAGTGTGAAGCTGACAACGTGCTTACAGTTGTGCAGATCTAGCCTTGTGTTTTGCTCCTTGAGTGTACGGTGGGAAAAATTTAATTTTAACGTGTAAGCAATCATGAAAAACTATAAACACCTGATTGGTGTGTCTACAATGAAGCTGCGGTCACACTGGGCTTTGTGTGTGCGAAATTCTGTCGTACAGTGCTGCGAAAAGGGGTGGGGTTAAACAAGATGATTAGACATTAAAAAAAGCGAGCGATTGCTCCATGTTTTAAATTTCTGTCCAGAGAGTTCATGTTTTGATCCTCAATTGGTCTCACGCAGTCAAGTGATGTGATTTCGCAGGTCAGAGTTCACCAAGCTTGAACTTTGCACTGCAGCGAACTGCGAAACTTAACGCATGACCCTGCGTTTCCGGTCTGACGCATTCGCGTGCGTATGAATGGAAGTCTATGGGAGAAAAAGCCCAGTGTGACCGCAGCTTTAAGCAAACAAGTGTTTGCACACCTGACGACTCTGTTGAACCAATTGGTTGGACTGGTTGGTAATGTATGTTAAGTGTGTGTAGTGTTTTGCAAATCACTGTTTGTAGGTTGACAATGTGCTTATAGCTGTGCAAATATGAGCTGATGTTTTGCTTCTTGAGTGTAGGGTTTTGCTAATAGTGTAATACTTTTAATTTTAGTGTGTAATCAAAAAAACTGTAAAGCACAGGTATCACCACTTAAACGCAACAACTCAAAACTGATCACACTTGTGGCTAATGATGTAAGGGAACATATACAGTAAGCCAGTTCAGAGAGCACTGGTTCGTAAGGGCCAGCAATGGATAGAAATCTGAGAGGATGAGTTTGTGTGAGAAGAGGTTGAGGTGGTCAGTGAAGACAAAGAACAGTAATATCTGATAAAATCAGAGCTATTGTGATTGACCATGTTCTTGTCCATGAAATGAGCATGAGGGAGGCTGGACAAAGGATTTCGGGACATAAGATTTTTGTTTGTTTTTACAGGTGCTACATGTAAATGCACAAGATTTCTGTTTTGTCTTTTTGTACAAGGGTTTTCTTTGTTTTGCAACATGCATTTAGCCTACAGTGAACAAAATTTTATTAGTCCGGCTTCATGTCCTGAGCATTGTGTTTTCTATGTAGTGTTTAGTGACTGTTCAGTAATGTTTTTAATTTTGATTGAGTCGGGGCACAAATTTGTGAAAAATCTGATACATATATTAGCAGTTGAGAGTGCTTTTCATTATTCCCACCAGCTTGTAGTTGGTTAGTCGAAAATCTAGTAATATGAATAAAGTGTGTGCCATTTCATGCAAATGTTTTTGATTTTGATAATGCTATGTGTAGTTTCAATTGCAGTGCTTTATTTTGCAGGATATATTGGATTAGATTAGATTCAACTTTATTGTCATTACACATGTACAAGTACAAGGCAACGAAATGCAGTTTCGGTCTAACCAGCAGTGCAATAGCAGCAAGTGCAGGATACAGGTATAAGTTATAATATATGTACAGGATGCTATTAATAATCAGGAGTGGCAGATAGATAAACAATTACAAATGTTCATGTGCGGTGGGTATGTACAGTTCAGATAAGTGAATCAGTGCAATGAATATGTGCAAACTTTAAATGTGCAAATGTTAAATAGTGCAGTGATTGTGAGGAGTATAAGTTAGAGGAGTGTGGGGGGTGTATTTGGGGGGGCAAAAGAGACAGTGAGGGGCGGAGTTCAAAAGGGAGACAGCTCTGGGGAAAAAGCTGTTCCTCAGTCTGCTGGTTTTTGTCCGGGGGAGCCTGAAGCGCCTGCCGGAAGGCAGGAGAGAAAACAGTCTGAGCAGGGTGAGAGGTGTCCTTAAGAATACTGCGTGCTCTGCGCAGACAGTGTTTCTTCTGGATGTCCTCAATGGCTGGCAGTGTAGTCCCTGTGATGCGTTGGGCAGTTTTCACCACCCGCTGCAGTGCCTTACGTTTAGCAACAGAGCAGCTTCCATACCAGACTGTGACGCAGTTGGTCAGGATGCTTTCTATTGTGCAGAGGTAAAAGTTCACCAAGACGGCTGATGAAAGCTGGTTCTTCTTAAGTTGCCTCAAGAAGAATAGGCGCTGGTGAGCCTTCTTGACCAGGCTGGAGGTGTTGGTGGTCCAGGAAAGGTCCTTAGAGATGTGGGTCACCAGGAACTTGAAGGATGAGACAGGCTCAACGGCCATCCCATTAATGTGGATGGGATCATGTGAGCCTGTTTGTCCCTTCCTGAAGTCCCCAATGAGCTCCTTTGTCTTGTTGGTGTTAAGGAGCAGATTATTGTCGGTGCACCAAGTGGCCAGATGCTGTATCTCCTCCCTGTAGGCAGTCTCATCAATATTACTGATTAGACCAATCACTGTGGTGTCATCTGCAAATTTGATGATGGTGTTGGATCTGTTTACAGGCCTACAGTCGATGGTAAAAAGGGAGTAGAGGAAGGGGCTCAGCACGCAGCCCTGTGGTACACCAGTGTTGAGTGTGACGGTGGTGGAGCAGATGTGGTCTGATCTAATATTTTGAGGTCTGTTAGTCAGAAAGTCCATAACCCAGTTGCAGAGAGACACGTTGATATCCAGGTCTCTAAGTTTGTGGTATTTTGCAGTTTGGGTGGGTGGTTTTGTGAATTGTGTTAAGTATTTTGATAAAACCAGACTACTTTGAAAAATTGTGTGTTTGCAATTGGAAAAAAAAAACTGTAAAAATATACTTCTCCCTAAGAACAATTTGTTTTGAACAAAGTGTTTTCTGGTTTGTGTTGTAGTGTTTACTGACTGCTTGAAAATGTACAGTATATCATTTTGATCACTTTGTTTATTATTTGAGAGCAGTGCTTGATTTTGAACACAGGTAAAACTTTTTTGAGGCAAAAATTTCATTTTGCATGAGAAATCAGAGGTTTTCTTAATAGTGCTTCAAGATGGCATTTTGTGTTTAATGGTATGATAAAATGGAACTGAAAAGTTCAGAAATTGTGTTTTAGCAATCGAGAAAAACTGTAACATGTCTTAGTTGTAATGCATGATCATACCCGCAAGACAAGATTTGCAAAGAAACTGTGATCAAAAGATCTGTTCCAACTCTCCGTGATCCAGCTGCATTTCAAGAAGCAGTAAGTATTACATATTTAATAGCATTCTGAACAATACATTTTTGAGCTATTTAGAGTTAAATTTAACCCTTCAAATGCATTCTTCCACATTACATTAATATCTTTTGTGCAAATAAATTATGAACCGCAGCTACACTATTTTTCTATTGCTCTTGAGACCTCTAGATTGTGGAGTTCCACTCAATCAGATATAAGTGAAGAGAGGATGGCAGCTCTACAAGAACTTAAAGAAAAAAATAAACAATACACAAATACACTTTATACAAACATAGACTTTAGGGATTTGCAGTATAAATCATAAGTTCTATCAGATCTTTTAGTGTTTTAAAATGAAAAACAGAAGCTCTGACATTCTGTATCACATCTCTTCGTGTTTCATGGAAAGAATGATTCATGACTGCTTTTATGTGAACTGCGCCTATAACATTTTAGGATATACGCGTAGTATACGCGTAGGCCTGTCTGTTCATCTGTAAGCTAATATGGTATATTCCAGCTATTGTAAAACTAACTGACCTTTCTCAAGTACTTGAGTTGACTCCTGAAACCCCTGCTGAGTGGAACAGAGACACATGAGAACAGTATCGCGTTCATGGAGTCAGCGGTGTCCAACCTCTGACAGCCCCAAATCAACACTCACAAACACACATTTAGCAGAAAGCTGCTTTAAACTGTTTCACCGGCATCAGCACCAAACCACTTACCAATCCATTAGGCTCCATTTACACAGCATGTATCAGCATTACAAAACCACACATCTAAACACCCTGATAAGCTCCAGCTAACTCCTTGACTTCAGATGGTGAGTTTTGCTAATGCAGATGCTACAAATTCACTGCAGTTAGAATGCAAGGGTTTATTCACAGTCAGTAGAGCGATGTGTGCTAAAAGTGAGAGATATCATACTCCACTCCAATAAAGAACATGAAAATATATGATATGTTGTTTTGTAGCTTCATTTTTGTAAGAGGCAGGTTAATACAGGTTATAAAAATAATAAACAATTAGCATATTTGCATGTCTTGATCTACCTGTACAGTATCTTTTTGCCTCCATACTTAATTGAAATAATTTTCTTTCTTTAACAAAATGATATATTTTAAAATGATATAATATGAATAGGATGTCATGGTGGTGCAGTGGGTAGCACGATCGCCTCACAGCAAGGTCGCTGGTTCGAGCCCCGGCTGGGTCAGTTGGCATTTCTGTGTGGAGTTTGCATGTTTTCTCCGTGTTGGCGTGGGTTTCCTCTGTGTGCTCCGGTTTCCCCCACAGTCCAAAGACATGCACTATAGGTGAATTTGGTAAGCTAAATTGTCCGTAGTGTATGAGTGTGAAAGAGTGTGTATGGATTTTTCCCAGTGCTGGGTTGCAGCTGGAAGGGCAATCGCTGGGTAAAACATATGCTGGATAAGTTGGTAGTTCTTAACAACATTTTTGCTTTTTTATTTCTATTTAAGCTAGATCAGATACTTGCACACAAACATGACATATTCTGTCATAATGTTGTCACAATACTGAAATTTCGGTACAGATTGGTACCTATCTCCCGCTAACATTTAAGTGCTGTTAAGCATGTTTTTAAACACCACTTATTTGTCATTGTTTTCGCATGATCAACAGATATTTCTGTAATTGGCTGTGGCGGTCATCAGGTCCCTGCCCTTCACCGCTGTTAACCGAGTGCAAACACAGATACAGGCACACTGGAATTCAGTACAAAATTCAGTATTTAGACAACACTATATCATATCATATCATATCATATCATATCATATCATCACAAATTGACTTTCATGTGATGTTCATTTGTTTGTCTAATGTGGCCCTGTTCCTACTCACTAAAAACAATTGCAAACAAAAATAAAACAATCGAGTATTTAATCTAAACATTAGCTTCACAACAGCTTCTTTACCTTGTACGCTTTTTTTTATTAACATCATAAAAAAAAACATTTATTTACATAATCCTCTGCTTATACTTACTCCAGTTTCATCACCAAAGAGGTGGTAATTAACTCTGCTTTAGTACTATTATTGAGTAAATGTCCTACTGAAAAAAAAAAAAAACAGCCTAAACCAGCCTAGGCTGGTTTTAGCTGGTCATTTTTCAGCCTAACCAGCCTGGAAGTGGCCGAAACCCCTCTAAAACCAGGCTGGTCAACCAGCTAAAACCAGCCAACTAGCTTAGGCTGGTTTAAACTGTTTTTCAATAGGGTGTGCATTTATTCCCAGTTTGTATCCTGGTTTATAAGTTAACTGGTAATAATTATGTGGTGTACTGATTAAGTTATTGTACATGTATCTCATGCTGAATCTCAAGATCTGGGGGCACATAAAAAGATCAAACACATTATATTATCTATATTATAAACACATTTATAATATAGATTAACATGTTGTTAGCATGGTTCCATAATGACTTAACATGTTGTTAGCATGATTCCAGTATGGCTTAGCATGCTACCAATATGAATTAGTGTATTGTTAGCATGTTTCTAATATGAATTGCCATGTTTTTAGTGTAACGGTTAGTACTCGGTTTCCTCTGCGTTGTGTACTGTACAGATTAAACCTGACACCCAATCACGCCTTGAACAGATCACTTTATTCTGGTAAACAGAGTAAAACCACAGTGATCAGTTTCGGCAGTCTAACATGTCGTCCACGACCACTCTCTTGGCTGGCGCGAATAATAATCAATTAAACATATAACATAAGTTCAGAAACACAGTAAATATTAAATCATGTACCTGGTAAACAGAGTAAAACCACAGTGATCAGTTTCGGCAGTCTAACATGTCGTCCTGCAATGATGGGTGTCTATTAGCAATTATAAAGTTGTATGCACAAAAAAATGATACATTATGAATAACAAAAATATATATATATTTTACAGGAGCACTCACTCACCACGACCACTCTCTTGGCTGGCGCGAATAATAATGACCTGTCCGGAACTAGTTAATAACATGCCACCAGCCAATGAACAGAGAGGGGGGTCATTTAGAATTAAAGGGCCATGTACATAAAATAAAAGCAAGTGGAAGCATTTTTATAACCTGTTACATTAGCATGTTTCCAATATGAACTAGCATGTTGTTGGCATGTTTCTAATATGGATTAGCATGTTGTTAGCATGTTTCCAGTATACAGTAGCATCTTGTTAGCTTGGTTGTAATATGAATTAGCATATTGTTAGCATGTTTTTGATATGGATTAGCATGATGTAAACATGTTTTCTGCATGAATTAACATGTTAGTATGTTTCTAATATGGTATGACGTGTTGTTAGCATTTCCCAGAGATGGATTGAAGCTGGAAGGGCATCCACTGCATAAAACGTATGCTGGATAAGTTGGCTGTTCATTCTGCTGTGGACTAAGCCGAAAAGAAAATGAATGAATGCATGTTGTTTGCATGTTTCCAACATGAATTAGCATATTGTTACCATGTTTCCAGCATGCTTGACATGTCAGGTCACTAGCATGTTTGAATTATTAACATTTGATAGCACAGCTACTGGTTGCTAGGGTGTGGTTAGAAAGTTAAAAGGTCATTGTTGATTGGCTCCTTATATAGTTGAGGTCATAATTACTAACCTTAGCCCCTACCCTAGTCCTAAGCCTAACCTTAGTCATAACCCTAATCCTAACCCTAACCTTAGTTGAGGTCAGAATTACTATCCTTAGCCCTAACACTAACTCCAGCCCTAGCCTAACCCTAGTCATAACCCTAACCCAAGCCTTAACCCTAACCCTAGTTAACCCTAACCTATAGTCCTAAGCCAAACTCTAGTCCTAAACCTAGCCTTAGCCCTAAACTTAACCTTAATCCTAGTCCTAACCCTAATCTTAGCCTTAGTCCTAACTCTAACCTAGCTCTAACCCTAGCCTTAACCATAACACTAACCCTAGTGCTAACCATAGCCCTAACCCTAACAACAGCCCTAACCCCAGTCCTAACCCTAACCCTAAAGTCATGTTTACAGTATGAATTAGCACATTGTTAACATTTTTTTAATATGGATTAGCTTTTTGTTAGCATGTTACCAGTATGAATTAGCATGTTGTTAGTATGTTTATAATGTTGTAAGCATGTTTCCAGCATAAATTGGCACATTGTTAGCATGTTTCCAGTATATAGTAACATGTTGTAACCTTGTTTCTAATATTGATCAGAATGTTGTTAGCATGTTGCTAGCATGTTTCCAGGATAGTTTAGTATGTTGTTAGCATGTTTCCAGCATGAACTAACATGTTGTTAGCATGTTTCTAGAATGGCATCTTCACAGCTGACAGTTCACTGGAAATGCCTTTGTGTGTGTTCCAAAACCAGGATGAGCAAATCATACTAAAATGTACTAGTGAGATCGTACTAATGAATAAGAATTAGCCACTAAATTAAATAGTAACAAATTGCTGTGAGATTTCATTGACAGTTTCATGTTATTTATTTTAAATTCCTTTAAATCCTAAAATCAAATCCGAAAACAACCCAACTGAAAAAACTGACAATTTTTTTCCAGTCCTCTTGTTTGCAAGACGCTTTACTGTGGTGATTGGTCTGAAGAACCATGCAGTCTGTTATGATTGCAATACTGTGCAGCACATATTGAAAACGGAACTTATTGCAATTATTGGATTATGGCTTATCAAGTGTTTATTTTATACACTTTTTCAACAGACAACATGGTTTTAGATCGTCCTTTCATAAGAACCGGCATGTGAATCCTACATAGTATGCTTTTAACTTGCTGTACAGTCATCAATAAAATTACAGTAAATTGATTGTTTATTAGTATATTTATCAACAGATAAATACTTTTTTTCAAGAAGCTTTGATTATTAAAAAGCATAACCATTTATAATTAATAGGGATGTATTTTTTGAGAGAGAGAGAGAGAGATAGAAACGCTGTAGCCTACATGGAAAAACAAGGAATTGTTAAGTGCAAAAAAAAGAATGCTATTTTTATTATAAAACAAGAAAACGCAATGGATATCATTTTTAGTTGCTTGGATTCAGGCAAACTAACAGTGCTAGTATTGCTTGATCTCAGTGCTGCATCTGACACTGTCGATCAAAGCATACTTCTGGATAGGCTGGAAAACTGGGTTGGGCTGTCTGAGACGGCCCTCAAATGGTTCAGATCTTACCTTGAAAGAAGAGGTTACATGTCAGTATAGATGATCATAGTTCAGGCTGGACACCCATGACATGTGGAGTCCCACAAGGTTCATTTATGGCACCTCTCCTGTTCAACGTTTACATGCTCCCACTGAGCCAAATAATGAGAAAGAACAAAATCTCCTACCACAGATATGCCAATGACACTCAGATCTACCTAGCCTTATTGCCAAATGACTACAGCTATATTAACACCCTCTGCCAATGCATTGATGAAATTAACAGTTGGATGTGTTAACTTTCTTCAGTTAAACAAAGAGAAAACTGAAGTCATTACATTTGGTAACAGAGATTGGGTTCTCAAGGTGAATGGGTACCTAGGCTCTAAGGGTCAAACAACAAAAAATAAGGTCAAGAATCTCTGTGTCAGATATGAGCTTCAATAGTCATGTCAAAGCTGTAACTAAATCAGCATACTATCATCTCAAAACATTGCAAGAATTAGATGCTTTGTTTCCAGTGAGGACTTGTTCATGTTTTTATCACCAGCAGGGTGGATTACTGTAATGGACTCCTCACCGGCCTTTCCAAAAAGACAGTCAGACAGTTACAGCTCATCCAGAACACTTCTGTCAGGTTTCTGACCAGAACCAGAAAATCAGAGCACATCAGATCTGTCCTCAGGTCTTTACACTGGCTTCCAGTTAAATTCAGAATAGATTTAATTTTTTTTAAATTAATTATTATTACTTGTCTCTAAATGGCCAACACAATACAATACAATCAATACATTACAGATATGCTCACTGAATACTAAACTATCACGTTACTTGGATCATACGGATCAAGTAAATTAGAAATTCCTTCAGCTATTATGACCCCCCCACCCCCACCCCCAACATTAGGCACATTCAAATCAAGACTTAATATTATCTGCAAATATTATGTGTTTCTTTTCTTTTTCATTCTTTTATACACATTTTTAACACATTTAATCAGTTTTGAACTGTTTTAATAACTATTTAAATTATTTATTATTTTATCCTTGTTTATGTAAAGCACTTTGAATTACCATTGTGTATGAAATGTGCCATATAAATAAACTTGCCTTGGCTTGCTCTACAGCATCTGTTATATAAAATGAAATCCACCTCGTCTTTAACAAAGGAAATGTACAGGTGAGTTCACAGAATGACATGAACAAAAATTGATTTAAAAATTCAGAGCGAGGGTTGTGTTTTATCTGTCAGGAGAGGATAGAGTAATCAAACGCACAGGCTGTGTGTTGGCTTTGATTCCCTTCAGTCCCACTGACTCTCAGCTATCACTTCAGAGTCAATATATGACAACTTGTATGGCACAGCACATTAATTCTACATGGCTTCATCATTACAAACAAGACCAACACAACTCCCTTGTTGATAGGACATACAATATACTGTAGCACTGTTACTATTCTTACAGGTTTCAAACCCACGGTCCACTGTGTACTTGCATACATTATACTATAGTAAATGTAGGAAGCTGTCAGTCTGTTTATCTTTCAAACTGTCAGCATTTTAAATTTTTAAACTACCAAAATACTTATGCTTTAATAAATTAAAAAGTCTCCTTTGCAGTGAAAAGAAACAAACAGGACTCTTCTATTATCACAGTAGGCATTAAAATACACATTCTGTTAATTTCAGTTGTCTAACGTGGGATGTTCACAGTCTCTTGGAGGGTTACACTGCCATCTGCTGAAGACAGAAAGATTCCTGACACTATTGCGTTCAAAGGGTCAAAATGCTTGAGATCACCACTGAAATAATAATAAAAATGCTTTATATTTATATATATTTTGTAGATTTTTCCCAGCCCCCTTCTGTGGCCCATTAATTACCTCCATAGTAGTTGTAGCAGTACTATTAAAATGTTACTAATGATATCATCAGAATAAATACTGCTTTATAGAGCCATGGTGTCACTTTTTCCTCTCTAGCTAAAATCTTGAATGATAATTATGTTAATGTCATACACAGTGAAAAAGTAACCCTTGCTGTAGATTATGCGGTAAATAACACTAACATAGACCGTGTTTTGCTGTAATAAAAAGAAACAATATTTCACTGTAAAACAAGTTGGATTTATATGAAATTGCATAGTGCAAAGAATAAATTACAGTAATTTACTTTATGTACCCATTACAGGTAGTAACTATGGCAATAAATGGTAAATTACTGTTTAACATTTACTGTCCCAACTATTCTGATGCTTTGTGGTGTTATTTATAGCTAAGTGCATTTATCTTAAGGCAGAAAACAATGATTTAAAAAATAACACACACATACACAGGCTATCAGTCTAATTCTAAACACAAAAGTGATTGATTTGTTTACTTTTGAGGGTGACATGTTTACTTTTGAGTCTGACATGTTTTAAGCATTAAATAAAAATACAATGAGTAAGTAAAATGTGTTCAAATATTTAGGGTTTCTAAAATAAGTCTGTTTATTAAGATAAATTGTTGTTATCCTGAACTGTGTACTTGAAAGCTACATTGTTAGTTAGAATCTCTGCACAAACTCTTACATTACTGTCATTTAAGTATATTTATGAATTGAATACTGCAAATTGTCATAATAAACAGATGCTAACAGTGTAATATGTGCCTTTCTGGCCGATTTTAATATGTGCCAATTTTAAACACATAAAAACCATTCAGTTCCAATCTCCTCAGTTAGGTAACATGTGAATAATTGTCAAAGGAAGTCACAAAAAGATGATACATATAGCCATTCACACCACACGCAATCCTCCACTATCAGGTTCAAGGTTGTGAATTTGTTGCTAAGAATTTTTTCAGAGCGGTGTTTCCAACTGTGAATTCATATTAGTGACAATAAGTTTGTTTTAAGTAAATAATTTAAAAACAGATCTATGGATCCTTGGTGTTGCAGACTTTATTTTAGCAATTATATTGAGACTGATGTGGGTGCTTTTGTTTCGAATGTATTTAACATTTATATATATAAGGAAAAAAAACTCATTTAGCATTTTTGCTGTTGCTATGTGGATGATTAGCACTGAGGGGAGAGTAACACATTGCATTGATGAGCAGCTGGATTTCACTGCAGCCCTCTCTGCATTTTTTGGTTCCAATGCCACATTAGAGCTTATTCAAAGGTAAGTAAATTGCACTTTAAGCTGAATATTAGTATCTTAAAATACAATAACTAGAAAAAATGTGACACAAAACGAGGTTCCATGCTGACTGATTTTTTTTTTTACCTTGGATGGAGTTTGTTCATTTATTTAATTTAATTTGATTTTATTAATTTTTTTTTATGTATATGTGATTGTGATAATGTTGACAGTTGCTTTGAAAATATGCTATATACCAGGGGTTCTCAAACTTAGTCCTGGAGGGCTGGTGTCCTGAAGATTTTAGCTCCAACTTGCCTCAACACACCTGCAAGGATGTTTCTAGAAAGCCTAGTAAGAGCTTGATTAGCTAGCCCTGGTGTGTCTGATTGGGGTTGAAAATCTGTAGGAATCTGACCTCCAAGTCAGAGAACCCCTGCTATATACCATAGGTGTCAAACTAAGTTCCTGGAGGGCTGCAGCCCAGCAGAGTCCCACGCTGCTTCAACACACTTAAGATGATCTACACCTGTAGATTTCAAACAAGCCTGATGGACTCAATTAGTTTGATCAAGTGTGTTTAATTAGGAGTAAAGCTAGGCTGTGTCCAAAACTGCATACTTCCATACTATACAGTATGCTAAAATCAGTATGCCCTGTGAGAGAATTATTGAATTGGAGTGAAGCGACGCAACTGATGCAGGTAGGTCACATGACCATGACAAAATGGTGGGTGAAGTACATGCAAATTCCATTCATACTTCTCACATTAATACTGTATAGAACATACTTTTCTACTGGCTGAGTAGTACGCTTAAATGCAGTACCTACTGAGTAGTAGGCAGTTTCAGACGCAGCCCTAAATCTGCGGCCCCCAGTAATACACTCACCGGACACTTTATTAGGTACACCTGTCCAACTGCTCATAAACGCAAATTTCTATTCAGCCAATCTCATGCAGTTCAAACTGAGCATCAGAATGGGGAAGAAAGTTAATTTAATTGACTTTGAATATGGCATGGTTGTTTGTGCCTGACGGGCTGGTCTGAGTATTTCAAAAAACGCTGATCTACTGGGATTTTCATGCACAACCATCTCTAGGGTTTACATAGAATGGTCTGAAAAAGAGAAAATATCCAATGAGCAGCAGTTCTGTGGGCACAAATGTCTTTTGGATATCAGAGGTCAGAAGAGAATGGCCAGACTGGTTTGAGCTGATAGAAAGGCAACAGTAACTCAAATAACCACTTGTTACAACCGAGGTATGCAGAAAAGCATCTCTAAATGCTCGAAATGGGCTACAGCAGCAGAAGACGACAACAGGTGCCACTCCTGTCAGCTAAGAACAGGAAACTGAGGCTAAAATTCTTACAGGCTCACTAAAATTAGACAACAGAAGATTGGAAAAATGTTGCCTGGTCTGATGAGTCTTGATTTCTGCTGCTACATTCAGATGGTCGAGTCAGAATTTGGCATCAACAATATGAAAGCATGGATCCATCCTGCCTTGTATCAACGGTTCAGGCCGGTGGTGGTGCAATGGTGTAAATATATTCTTGGCACACTTTAGGATACTTTCAATAGGATAATGCACCATTTCATAAAGTGCGAATCATCTCAGACGGTTTTCTTTAACATGACAATGAGTTCATTGTACTCAAATGAACTCCAAACTAAATCTCAATCCAATAGAGCACCTTTGGGATGTGGTGGAACAGGAGATTCGCATCATTAATGTGTAGCCGACAAATCTGCAGCAACTGCGTGATGCTATCATGTCAATATGGACCAAAATCTCTGAGGAATATTTCCAGTATCTTGTTAAATCTATGTCACGAAGGGTTAAGGCAGTTCTGAAGGCAAAAGGGGGTCCAACCCAGTACTAGTAAGGTGTACCTAATAAAATAGCCGGTGAGAGTATGTTGCCAGTATTCCACTGTAAAAAAGCCCGGTAAGGTCTAACAGCGTACCTTGAAAATGGTTTTCTTATTTTCAGGTTCAAATGTAAAAAAATTAAATAAAATACATGTACTACAGAACGAGACTTTTTTTTTTTAACTAAGCAGCTTTCTGTAAGAATCATTTAGGAAAGAGTAATCTTCATTTTCTCACACATGCTCTGTGGTAGGTAAACTGTTGCTTGGGGCTTTTTTGGCTCCTGAGTCATTCTAATTGGAAATTGGTGTTTTTTGTCAATGTATGAGATGACCCAATGGACAAAAAAGATTCCTGTTGCTCATTAATTTGAGCCTTGGGGATCTGCCGACGCTGACACACTCATTACCTGACACAATCAATCCTCTTCAATGCTGAGAGTGTGAGCAGCTATAAATAGCTTTACTCTCAACCCAGACATTGTTTTATATTAGAAGAAAGTCCGGTATGGTTTCATTTTGAGGCTGACTTGGTCTCTTTCTTTGAAGTCTAATTCATTTATTCATAATGAAGCTAACATCACGTCTCAATGGATGCATATTTAGTATTTATATCACTGTGATATTTTGCATTTTAGTTCAGTAATATTTACAACTGAATGTAAAAATACTGATTTATTTGACGTTGTCCATCAAGATTTAAAATAAATACATCATGCACACAAATGTTTTTGCATGAATATGGATTGAATGAAAAGAGAGATAATAATAAGAGGATAATCAGCAAAAAAGTCATTTATCAATATGAAGTAAACAGTTTACACATTGAATTGAATAACTGTTTTGCATTAGTAATCTTATTATTATTATCACCATCATTATTTTGACTGTAGGATTATAAAGGGGCCACAAAAGCATATTAATAAAACAAAAGAAAACGTATAAAGCTAATACATAAAATATATAGTAATTGATAAGGGGTCTTTAAAAATCATTAGAAAAAAAAAAAAAACAGTTTACACTTAGCACTAATAATTCAATAATTCGTTTTCTTTTCAGCTTAGTCCCTTTATTAATCTGGAGTCACCACAGCTTAATGAACTGCGAACTTATCCAGCACATGTTCTACGCAGCGGATACCCTTTCAGCTGCAACCCATCTCTGGGAAACATCCATACACTACGGACAATTTAGCCTACCCAATTCACCTGCACCGCATGTCTTAGGACTGTGGGGGGAAACCGGAACACCCGGAGGAAACCCACACGAACGCAGGAAGAACATGCAAACTCCACACAGAAACCCCAACTGACCCAGCCAGGGCTCGAACCAGCGATCTTCTTGCTGTGAGGCGACAGCACTACCTACTGCGCTACTGTGTCACCCACTTTTACACCAATAATAATAATAATAATAATAATAATAAAAATAATAATAATAATAATAGCAGCCATGATAATGATAATTTAGAGGGATTGTGATGAATGCCAGTATAAAAATCCTATTTATTATTATTATAATTACCGATAGTAATAATAGGAATAAATATATCTATGTGTAAATACATAGTAATAAAATAATTCATTTATAACTAATTTGTAGATTAATATAATAATGTATTAGATTTAAAAAAAATATTATTACCATTATTAATATTATTATTATTATTATTATTATTATTATTATTATTATTATTATTATTATATCTATGGTATTTGCATGCTAATAATTGTTTTTATTATTGTTATTGATGATAGTAATAATAATAATGATGAAAATAATAATAAATATGATGATAATGGTAATAATAACAAGATCTAATACATTATATATTTTTGTTCTACTAATTATTTGTAAATTAATTTATTTGAATTTATTAGTAATTTATTAGTATGTATTTACTTACTAAAATACATATTTAATAAGTGGGGTAACTGATACAATTTTATCTATTTATTTATGCATTTGGTCATATAGACAGATGACACTATATACGGTCTTATGCATAAACTGATTTTATACAGTTGAAGTTAGAAATATTAAACCCCTGAATTATTAGCCTCTCTGTTTATTTTTTCCCCCAATTTATGTTTAACGGAGAAATTTTTTCAACACATTTCTAAACATAATAGTTTTAATAACTAATTTCTTATAACTGATTTATTTCTATCGTTGCCATGATGAAAGTAAATAATATTTCACTAGATATTTTTTAAGACACTAGTATTCAGCTTAAAGTGACATTCAAAGGCTTAACTAGGTTAATTAGGATAACTAGGCAGGTTAGGGTAATTAGGCAACTTATTGTATAATGATGGTTTGTTCTGTAGACTCTTGAAAAAAAATAGCATAAAGGGGCTAATAATTTTGACCCTAAAATGGATCTTAAAACATTAAAAACTGCTTTTATTCTAGCCAAAATAAAACAAGTAAGATTTTTTTTTCAGAAAAAAAAATTATTACCAGACATACTGTGAAAATTTCCTTGCGCTGTTAAACAGAATTTGGAAAACACACAAAAAAAAATTTAATTCAAAGGGGGTCTAATAATTCTGACTTCAACTGTAAATTGATTTTTTAACTTTTCCTATTTTGTAAAAATTCAGCATTTCTTTATAATAATTTCAAAATAATTGAGACTCCTGAGTGATTTTCTTTTTAAAGCCACTGGTATAAAACAGAAATACCATATATGGCATTCCTCTGGTGTTTAGCTGCTCTTTGAACTGTACTGTTCTGAGATTAATGCTGTCTGCCAAACCGCAGACTAAAGCAGCTGTGGTAACAGAAGAGTGTGTGATGCTGATTTGTGGTTCTGCGGCGCCCCTGGTGGTCAGCAGGTGGTCATGCAGTAAGGATTGTTCACTGCTGTTTTCCTGCAGAAATCAATAGACACACTATACGTCAACCACTGATAATGAGATCCTCTCAGGTTCCCACTTAGAAACAGACAAGCCCTAATTACACCCTTACAAAGCAGTATAGACTACAACACAGTCCATCAAGTGTATTAAAAACGGACTTAAAACGGACTTAAAACGGACTGGGTATCAATGTTTCCCCCAGGCTGTCAGAGTTGTTTGGTCTCAACTATACCCCACTACTTAAAAAAATAGATGACGACCTTCAACGCTGGATGAACTTACCACTATCCATCATGGGCAGAATATCAGTAACCAAAATGTCCATACTCCCAAAGATAAACTATTTATTTTCAATGATTCCAACACAGCCCACTCGTACCTGGTTCAAAACTCTAGTTTCAATTATCACAAAATTTTACTGGAAAAACAAGACCCCAAGAATTAAATTGAATTCAGCTTCAAAACATACACAAATGGATTAAACTCATCAGAATACACCTGGCAAGATATTGAACAATCAATCTGCAAAGACATTAACATTTCAGAATTACCTTTTCACAGTCAAACAATCAAGAAACATCATTGTTTTAAAATGCCAACAATAGAAGCAACTCTGACAGCCTGGTGGAAATTCTATCAGGTCACAAATTCCCCACTCACTCCATCTAAATACACCCCAATCTGGAATAACCCTGATTTTGTAGCTAACAAGAAACCACTCAACTTCCGCACATGGGCAGATAAGGGAATCACACAACTTCAGCATATCTTTAATAATAATAACCTGGCACAATTTTCGCATATAGCCCAGACATACAGCATTGGGAGTAATTGCTTCTTGGAATATTTACAAATCAAATCGTCAATTAAATCAAAATTACTTAACCAATCAATCAATCTAGACCTTCCCCCTCAAATCTCAGAGTTTATTAATATATCTTACTACAAAAAATTGCTCTCCCAAATATACAAAATGATATCAAAATCAGACAATGCATTAGTTCTACCAACTGCTAAATGTTAAAAAGACTTGTCCATTACTCCCAATGCTGCACTCTGGACTCAAATTTGCAAAAACACATTTTCCATGACTAAAAATGCTAATTTACAAATTATACAGTATAAAGTACTTCACAGATCACATCTAACTGGGCAGAAATTATTTAAAATGGGTTTCACATCAGAAATATGTTCACATTGCACACAAAACACCCCAGACACTTATCTTCATGCCTTATGGCTTTGCACTTCAATTAAAAAATTTTGGGAAAAGGTTACTGACTCACTCTCCAACTTAATGGGATGTCACATCCCATTGTCTCCTTCCCTCTGCATATTAGGTGACATATCCACAATAGATATAAATAATACAAATGGTCAATTACGTCTGGTGGCGCTAACTATTGCTAACAAAACTATCCTCATGAACTGGAAATCAAGAAATACCATTCACATCTCATCCTGGAAAAATTTATTAACAGAATTCATCTCCATAGAAGATTCTCTTTGCCTGAAGCCATGCCCCAACAACACCTTCATCAGTACATAAACAAGAGGGGAGGGGGGGAGGGGGTCAGGTAGAGGTAAGAGAAAAAAATAAAAAAATAAATAAAAGATAAATAAATAATAATAAAAAAAATGTCTTTAATATCAAATCTAATTAAAAATAAATTAATTAAAAGGAAAAAACAAAAAGTTTTTAATATTAATCTTATTAATACTTCCCCACATTATAATTCGTTATTTACATATTTTTTTATTTCCCCTTTTGTTCTATTCATTCTCCTTTTCTGTTTCTATCAATTTTTTTTATTTTATTTATTTTTTTTAATTATTATTATTTTTGTTTATTTAGTTTTTCCTCTCCTTTTTAAAATTTTTTTATTATTTTATTTATTTATTTATTTATTTTTTCATAACCAGGTTCCATATAACTTCAAATGTAACAATAATAATAATTATTTGATTTAATGGAAAGAAGAAAGAGAAAAGAAAAAAAAAGGAAAAAAGAAAAAACTCCTTGCATATACTTACATATACTACACTCACAGGGTAAGTGTGGCGTGGGCATGGCAGCCTGTGCACTGCACCGGACTGATCCATGCCACACGTCATACTTTTTTAATGCATCACAAAGCAACTGACAAACAGTCACTTTAATGCTGATTTTATACCTTCCACCACCTCAAATTATTGTGAAAGCTGTTGTTGTTTTATTATTATTAGTATTATTATTATCATTAATATTATCGATGTTAGTATATCATAGTTATCACGTTTATCGTTCCTCCTCTCAATCTTTCATTCTTTTTATTATTATTATTATTATTATTACTATTATTAATAACTAATCCTTGAATTACCTAAATTCTTCTTTTCAATATTTCTTTACTTTGAGTTTTTACTTTCTGTTTATTATCATTATTATAGTAACATTTTTTTTCTTCTCTCAATATTCTCATTGTCTTGTCTGCTGCAAATTGTTTCCACTTCCTTTTCTTCTTCTACTCTTTCTTTTCCTTCCTTTTCTTTTTTTTCTCTCCTTTTCTAATTTTCTAATCTTCTATTTCTTCTCTTTCCTTTTTCTACTTATTATTATTATTATTATCATTATTATTATTATCATTATTATTATTATTATCATTATTAATATTATTTGTTCTCTTCCTGAAATCCCAACCCCCCCTCACCTTCTTACTATTATCATCAATATTATTATTCTACTTTTGTTATCATTATTATTAGTACTGTCCTGACTTGTCCTGTTATCCCCTCATTTTCATTATTACAAGTATTTCTACCATTGTCATTATTCAGGTTGCTGTAGTTGTAGTAGTAGTCATAGTAGTAGTAGTAGTAGTAGTAGTAGTAGTAGTAGTAGTAGTGGTTGAAGTTGTAGTTGGGATTTTTGAAGTAGTAGTTGAAGTAGTAGATGTCGTTGTGGTATCAGAAGTAGTGGATGTGTAGTAGTAGTAGTAGTAGTAGTCGTTGTCGTTGTCTGTGTAGTAGTATCAGAAGCAATAGACGTTGTTGATGTAGATGTTGTAGTAGCAGTCATTCCTGTAGTAGTATCAGTAGTAGATGTAGTAGTAGTATCAGTGGTAGTAGTCGTTGTAATAGGTTCAGTAGTAGTACACATTGTAGGAGTAGTAGTGGTTGTGGATGTAGTAGCAGTAGTAATAGTTGTAGCATTAGAAACTCTCTGTAGTAGTATTTGGGATTTATTTTTATTATTATTATTTTTATTATTGTAGTGGTTGTTGTTAATGATTATTTCTGTTGTCCTTTCTTGCTTGTTTACTGTCATTATTACTATCATTATATCACTAGCATTGTTGTCACTCCTTATATAAGTTACTTGCTTCATTTAGTGACTGTTATTGTTCCTTTTGTATGTACTCTGACCTGTTTACCATGTTACCTTTACATGCACACACACGCACACACACACCCACACACACACACGCACACACACGCACACACACGCACACACACACA
This sequence comes from Danio aesculapii, assembly GCF_903798145.1. Lineage (NCBI taxonomy): Eukaryota > Metazoa > Chordata > Actinopteri > Cypriniformes > Danionidae > Danio > Danio aesculapii. Next base: position 16,206,739 of record NC_079436.1, on the reverse strand, counting down.
CACACACACACACACACACACACACACACACACACACACACACACACACACACACACACACACATGTATTTTTGTTATTGTTTCATTTTCTTTGTATTTGCATTATCTCATTGTGTACCTTTTGTATATTGTGTACCCTAATAATAAAAAAACACTGTTTAATACAGTAAAAAAAAAAAAAAAAAAAAAAAAAAAACGGACTTAATCAGTGGCCACAGTCAAGAATAGCAAACATACACACACAAAGGGATGCAATGGAAAGCTGGCAGAACACACTTGTTTATTAAATATATTTTAAAAAGGAAAAAAGAATAATAGTAATGCCTCAAAACTGCAATCAATTGGAAAAAAAAGTTGAAATGGTTCAGTAGGATTGATTTACATTAATAGATCAAAATAGAGATCAAGAGGATTCAAAATAATAGTTAATATTATTATATATTAAAACAACAATAATAATAATAATAATTTTCCCAGTGATGGGTTGCAGCTGGAAGGGCATCCGCTGCGTAAAACATATGCTGGGTAAGTTGGCAGTTTATTCCTCTGTGGTGACCCCAGATTAATAAAGGGACTAAGCAAAAAAAAAAAAAACGAATGAATGAATAAATAATAATAATAATAATAATAATAATAATAATTATAATAATAATTATTATTATTATTATTATTATTTTAAAGTTAAAATGTTTAGAAAAATGTGTATGAATGGTCAGCTCAGAATATTTCCCATTGCTACATACATTCATATTACAGAAATGCATCATTGTCAGACAAGTAGCCTTGGTCATATTTAAATGTACAGCTGCAGAAATAAGCATATAATCAGTACCATATACATTAAGCAAGCACACACACAGCACCCTGTTCATGATGCTAATAAAACAGTCCTTTCTCTGAAAAATAAATGTGCACATTCTGAGGGGGGAAATATTAGCTTATATGAGACCAAAGTTATACAGCAGAGTTGTACATCACTGCTGGCCTAGTAAAACTCCAGGAAAAAGAGCTTACGGTGAAAGTAGGGAAGAAACTGGAACAAAGTAAGTAAACAGGCTGCTATTCTTAGCACAGAGAGGATGAAGAAGTGGTCAGGAGAAAGTTCTTCAACTACAGAGAGCCCTGGTATAGAAAAGAAAGGGAAAGAAAGAAAGAAACCTGAACAAAGAAGATTTATCATTTTGCACCAGAAGCAACGTGACATTTCAATATGAGCAAGAAATGTCAGAGGAACCTGGGAGGCAAGACACAAAATAGTTTTAATAATTTATTTAAAGTGAATGTGAAATTTAAACTGACCCTATTCATTAAATCCTTTACTCTTTAAAAAGGGTTCTTAATTGCCATTGTTAGTTCCCTAAATAGGTTTTCATGCATTGAATCTTTCAATATCATAAGTTCTTTAAAGAGGATACTACCGGTCAAATGTTTGGGGTCAGTTTTTTTTTCATGTTTTTTTTTATTTATTTTTCTGTTCATCAAGGAGGCACTTATTAAATGTATAATATGTATATATGTATGTTTATGTCTATATATTTTTTTAAATAACTGCTTTCTTATTGTATGTAGTTTCAAATAAATGTAACACTCTAGTCATTGTTGATTTTATTACTATTACCATTAATAATAATAATAATAATAATAATAATAATAATAATAATAATAATAATATAAATTATAATAGTTATAATAATGATTAATATTAGAGTGATTTCTGAAGGATCATGTGACTCTGAAGACTGGAGTAATAAAGTTGAAAATTAATCTTTAAAATCACAGGAATAAATTAATAAATTTAATTAGAAACTACTTTTGAACAGTTATTTTGTAGTGCAATAACATTTCACAATTTTACAGTTTGTACTTAGTCATGTTTTCAATACTCTGGAGGGCTGTTCTGATGTAAACTATGGCAAATTGTATGGCTTTGTACTGTAATTTGTTGACAGATCATGTCATTGTGATACAGAAAGGAAAAGACAGCACTGCATCGCACAAAGACAAAATGTGAACCAAGTAGGACAATCTCCTTTGAGTGGCACCTTCATTAGAAAAGTCAAGATTCACCTGGGAGAAATTTACCAATTGAAGAGAGAATTGGAAAAAATGTGTTTTTTTTTTGGGGGGGGGGGGGGGGGGGGGGGGGGTGGAAGAGACCAAAACAATACATTTTGAACAACATGACATAAGCAATTAAGAATGTAGGAAACATCAGAGAATCGCTAATAATAATTTGCATCAATGTACACAAGCATTTGCAACTTGTTCAGAGAAATAAGAAACTGCTTTTTTGTTGTGCACAACTGACACAATGATCTGAAGATTGAACAGATAGTTTTGAGAATTTCAATTCTGATCTGAGAAATGGACCGAATACATATATACAAATATATATATAAAGATCTTTTATACAATGGTGTGAAAGCTCTATTTTGGAACCTTTGTTTTCTTAAGACTGTGGAATGTGAAATAATAATCAGAAAAAAAGTTGATAAAATTTATACAAATTTACTCAAACATATAATAAAAAAATTAAATAGCATGGATTGGATAGTTTTAAATCATTTAAAAAAAAATCAAAAACAACAAACCTCATATACAGTTCAAACATTTTAAAAGACAAATACAAAATGTAATGATATAAGAAATAAACAAATTGTTATCAATAGCACAATTAAACAACAGAAAGATGGCAATTAATAAACTTTGTAATGAAGTTATTTTTTAATCATTCAGTATTAAGGTACAAAAAGTTGAACAACACTGTTACATCTACACTGTCTACCCCAACACTAAACTATTTTAATACGGTTTTGTTTTTATGGTGCACATTATTGACCTTATTCTTCAATGCGGAAGTGTACTCATTTTTGCGATTGTTTTAGAAATGATTAGGAATAATAAACCACAGAAAACAACCAAACTACTCGTCCTACAAATGAGTGTTTGCATGACTATACAGACTAAGTAAAATAATATAATAAGAAATTATCAGTTTGCAACATCAAGCAGTAAAACGAGCTGTTTTTAACATATAAAAATGAATGGAGGTGAATGAGACCGGAAGTCTCGAGCCAAAATGAATGAGAATAAGGTGAATAGAAGACAATGTTAGTATTAGCTAATTTTGAAAACCATGTTGAGCTCACAGGAAGTGATGTGGGACATTACAATCCTAGTTCAGCATGTGTTGGTGTCCCATAAATATTCATCATGTGTGCCCTTATCCTATGAAGACACTACACTTAATTATTCATTACAACACACTGTGCTTTCCTGCAGATGCTTCAATCTGTGAGAATGTGCCTTAAAAACAGACTTGTCTAATGTTCAAAAGCATTTGTTTTGCTTTATGGGAGTTTATGTGTTGTATAAATTCTCTATATACCCTCAAAATGGGAAATTATGTGACCATTATACAGAGTACATTGCTTTAAAGTTTCAATGACGATGCAACAAGTTTATCATATGACATACTGTAGCCCTTCTATGATTTATGGATATATTGTGATTTTTGTTTTCATTTTCTGCTAATATTGACTAACATCATACACATAACATAACTACTAGTTACACATAACTAGCTAGTTCTTTCACTGCGCCTGCCTTTAAGCAATGTATGGACTCTTCCACCCCTTTTGGTCTGCTCTGTGTTCAAATGTAAGTTTAGAGGCTCACAGCTGTCCTTATGCCGAATCCTAGCTTTAAAAGAGACAACAGCAAAATGGATTAATGTATGAAAGGAATATCCCAGAAAGATTGGGCAAAAATGTGCTTGTACGTGTGCCAAACAAGGCTTGACATTAACTTTTTCGACTACCAGCCACTGTGGCTAGTAGTTTTTCAACATCACTAGCCATCGTCATTTTCAGAAGCCACAATTTTGTTGTTGGTAAAATATATTTTATATATGCATAAATTTGACTTTGACATGGTAAAATTACTTGATTTAGAAGTTATGTCCACATAACTCTTTATTCATTTCACTTTTTGTGTGTTACTGTATGTATGACCTTGCTTAATGAGCATAAGCAAATGGGTTGTGGTTTCATACTGTTGCATTGCAATCAGTTTTTATTTCACTTGAATTTTCAGTGCTCAGCACTAAGGATTTAACTTTATTTTCTCTGTAGCCACACCAAAAAAAAAAAAAAGATTTCTTAGACAAGAAATTTAAATAATGTGTCAAAACAAGCTAAATATAGCTATATGTGCACTTGTTTTTCAACAAAAAATGTAAAAAAATAATTACTGTAATGTATCTAAAACTGTGTTCAGTTAACTATACATTAATAGATGGCTATGTTCAGTTAACTAATCAATAAATGTTATTGTAAAGGATGCTAATTAAAGCATATTTAAAAAAATAACTGTAAGCAAAAGAAAGCAGTTGAAAAACATACTGTGTGCGGTAATGAAAAGATGATCACTTGTACAGTAAAGTTAGGCCAATTAATAATCTGTTCAAAGAATGGTTAAAGTTGCTGCTAACAAAAAGACATTTCAAAAAAATCTCGAGCTCTTAAAAGCAGCAGGACTGTGGGTGCATGAGCATTGCTTTTTGCCCAGTCTATTTCAAAGAGAACCAATTGCACCAGTTACGTTTCCAGGCACGGATCCTTTGCACAAAGAAACATGAGCGTGCATGATTTTAAACACTCGCGCGCATCAAATCACCTGTTAGTGCGACACTGAAGCCCTCGTCAGTGACCGAGGATAATCTCACCGTGCACATGGTCATCCTCTCATTAGGTATTCTCCAGTTTCTTCTGCTCACGTGAACAGTCATTTTTGTCATCTCTCACAATCTTTATTGTTGAACCCTGCTTTTTAAGTAAATTGCAATTTAAAAATGATTTTCAACCAGCTAAAGTGGCTAGCGGGAGCGGCTGTCTAACCCACCACTGCTGAAATCGACCCGCATTTGGCGGGTGTTAATGTCAAGCCCTGGTGCCAAACAATGTTATCCTGCTTTAAACTCAAGAATTATGAAGCTGGAATTTTGCATTTAAAGGATGTAGCTGTAAGTATTTTTTTTTTGTTAACAAACACCAGCTTCAGTTCACTCTTATTTAGAATTAGAGCATCCTCTTCTCATGGGCAGAGGTGTATTGGTGAGTATGGTGTTTCAAATCAAATCAAATCAAATCAAATCAAATCACTTTTATTGTCACATCATCAGCATGTGTGCTATGATGAGTGAAAAGCTTAGGTGCTGGCTCCAGACAGTGCAAAATACAGACAGGACAATGTAAAATTGGCAGTGCTGACAGTGACACAATGAATAGGTGTACACATAGTGTACAAAGAAATAGGTCTACACATAGTAGGTAGTATTGTTTTAAGTATGAATTGGTTAAAGTGCAGTGCATGCTACATATTGATGGTGTGCAGTGAGGCATATGGAAGAGTTTGTGTGGGGTGTGTTAAGTGTTCATCAGCCTGAAAGTCTGAGGGAAGAAACATTCCTTCAGTCGGCTGGTGCGTGACCGGATGCTATTTTCACACTAATCAGTACAGACTGGGCAGCTGAGCATTCGTTAAACACAGCAGTGTCACTTTTCATATGTAGACATTTGTTTGAATACATTTTACATTGATAATAGCTGGTTGTAATGTCAAGCAATAGTAAATTATATGCAATGATTATACTTGAGGAAAACATCCTGACACAATCTTACATTACAGAAGCTTGAGACTTGCATGTTTGGTATGCAGGTACAATTACAGCTCAAGAACGAATCTGTAGGTTACCAAGGCTATCTGTGATCCAGCCTCAGAGGTGGTGAGCAGGAGCTCATTAGAATTTAAAGAGATATGAAGTCACTGAGGACTGAGGTGTTTTTTGACAGGGTAAAAATATTTTTATTTACACTACCATTGTACAATTTAACCAAAGTAAGATACAGATTTTTTATCAAGACCCTGAAGGATCATTTCAACTATTGTAAAATGATCGTCCGCTGTCAACTTTAAGTTAGTCTTGGATAGCCAGACCACAGACTGACAACTGAAGGTCTGTGAACTTTGGACACTTTGAATGGTCAAAGACCACCCACTTTGTTATATGACTGACAGGTTAACCAACCAATCACATTTCGTTTTGTGCCGCACCTTCTTTGTGGGTGTGGAAATGTTTTCAAAATAAATTGTCCCTTGTCCTATAAATGCAAGGTTCTGTTGTATTTGTGAGTATCCAAAATACAAACAATGACTCGAATAATCTTTTATTTTATTTTCATGACTAAAACCACAGAATTTTAGAAGGTTTTCACTTTCATTAGAAAAAAAAATGAGAATAAATGCAAGCCTACATGTTTGTCGAAATCATGGTTGAAGCTTTTATGCAATTTAAGTATTGCATGCTTTCAATAATCCAGTCATATTGATATATGCTCATCATCACAAAGTTGTCCTCGCAATAACAGACGGGTGTGCAGGCAGTAAATCACTGATTCATTAATATTTCAGAAAGTTATACGTTTATTAATGAGCACCGTCATCAATTTGAACATTGGCGCTTTTTTATCCGCTCAGACTTGATTCCAGGCAGACTAATTAAAATTGCTGCACACTCAACTTCTGAACATTTTGTATACTTAAACCAATCAGAGGATGACTGAGGATTTGCTAAAGTGTTTTCAAAAAAGTATGCCATATTCATCAGACGTTTAGCCAAAGGACGGTTAGCAAACTGTTAGCTGTGGATTGGATTTCATGCACCGCAGCCAGCAGCAAACTCCTATGAAAAGATGTTTAAGCATTTTCTGTCAGTGAGTGAGAGAGCAAAACTCTTTTAAGACTTTTTTGTTGCATATGCACTGGACTTATTTCACACAATGTACTTCTTGTGCTCAAATAAATCATTTGTACTATATGTTTCTGTCTATTATTTTACAATTAAAAAATAAGTGGTTTGTAAAAAGACTAAAATAGATGTTAGAAACTTTCAGTACGTGTGGTCATCAGACTGCTTCTCCACAAACAAGGAAATTCTTTTCTGTATTGCTCCAGGACTAATTTCATATATTTGTTTATGAAATAATAATAATGTTTAGTGCGGTGCAATTTTTTACATTACTTAAGCATTGATAACTTTTTTTCAATTTGAGCATTATAAACTCTAGATGATAGATAATAAAGCCCAACGTGTCTTCTTTCCAAAGATACATGAACTGTGAATGTAGACTAAATTATTCAGCAGCTGATACTGTTTTAATTTGGGAAGGTCATTTTTGAGAAAATGCCTCTGACGGTGAGGGAAACAAGGATATTGATATGGTCTCAGAAAACTTTTACAGAAATCTTATTTTGCATGCTATCTTAATCAGATTTGAAATATAAACTTATGAAACACTTAGCTTTCAAGGCATATTTTTTTTCTAGGATATTACATCAATGTTTTCATGTGTTTGTACATGGAAAAAACAAATATTATACACAATACTTTTTTTTCTCATGACTCCATAATGTATAATATTTTATGTTTTTGAGCATGAAACTTCCCCTTTTACCACAGTTAAGCCAAAAGTGTCTTCTTTTCAATGATACCTAATTTATGTTTGTAGCTTACTGGAGAAAAGAACTTACTATTTAAAGTTAGGTAGGTGTAAATCCCCAAAAGTGAGTGCTGGCTAACAGGTAACTATACTTGTTTGACTGCTGTTTACTGTGGTCATTTTAAGAGCTAATGCACAGACCCAGTAAACTGTTACACATGCCACACATGTAGCAGATTGTGTATTACAAGTTTTAAAGTTATTTTAGGATCATGCTGTTAATGTAAAGGTCTTGGAAATTTGCACATCAAGTTGATACTATAGGCTTTATAGCATTAATATACATTCCTGGTTCAAATATTAAAATACTAGATGTGCTGAGAAATATCACATTATGAAAGTCAAAACATTTCAGGTTGGCAAAAAGAGTGAATTTGTTTAATTTTCAGGTGTTACATTTTTGCATTTAAATCAGAGATGCCCAAACTAGGGCTCGCAGGCCAAAGTTGGCTCATGGTAACCTTTGATTTGGCCCTCCATGCCATCTAAAAAAAGAGAGAGAGAATGAATGGGAATTTGGGGGAGAATGCCTTTAACAGAGATTGACATTTTTAATTTAACTGAAATTAAATGTTTCAATTAAATGTTGTGAATGAATCAGATTAAAAAATAAATAAATAAATTCGGTCACTTGATGGATAGCGGACATTGCATAAGACATCAGCAAGCAATTCAAGGCACTGTGTATTTTTTGTGTTATAAATGGGATTGTTCATATTTTTTTACAGTAGGATGTTCATTATAAAATGTACAAAAATGTATAATTATTAATACAATTAAAGTATTTTGAATGTAATAAATTATAGCATTTATTAAATTAATAAATTTGAATAATAAATTTGAAACTACATTGACAACTTTACAGTTTGTTATATTTACCTCCGGCTCACCACCCTCAATCAAGTTTAGTTTTTGGCCATTCACAAAAAGAAAAAAAAAGAAAAGGTTTGGGTACCCCTGATTTAAATTTTAAGTGCTATAAAAATGATTTGATTGTCCATCATAGACGACTGCATGAATAGTCACATTTGCAGATTTTAACACCCATTATTTTAGGCTAAACACTTTCAAATGTAAATTTATCCCCACAGTGTTTTCATTTATTTATTTATTCACTTATTTTTTATTACAGCTCCTGTCTCTCGGAGCTGCCTGTACCTTACCCAATCACACTCTCTGATTGGTTGGCTAAAGAAGTAAAGCTTTTCCTTTGCTGAAATGGCTCATTATTGACAGCCTGCCAACATGTCCCAGGGGCATGGCAGGAAATGACAGACAGGCTGAGGATTCAGCCATGAGCAGGACGAGAGCTGACTGAAGGACTGTTGGGAGGCTCTGAGGTGGGAGGGACAAGGGAAGTTTGGCAGAGAAAACAGATCAATGCTCAGTGACAGCAAGCCCTTAAAGACCCGAAGTGTCACGGACTGTGAATGTAGAGTCTTTCACCTCCACACACATGTATGCACACATCTGTGAAAAACAGCCTCAATTATTCATGTCTGGAAGTAACTGATTTACAGAAGTGAAAATTTCCCACCTACTGATACTAAAGCATCCCGTCTTCTCATGTTTTGGACATTTAAAAAGAGCTGTTAAAATTAAACAACTGTCAAAATGTAGAACTATAATAATAATACAAATAATAATAATGGTAGGAAACTCACTGGTGTTTCTTAATTCTTAAAGTCATGTGATATCAGCTGGAACATTAGTTAAGATGATGCATTACATCATCTACTGAAAAAAGGAGGCAACGTGCAGGTTTCAGCCTCACCCTTTTCAACCTTAGAAACCATGGCAACGGCGAGGCAGAGGACCTGTGGATGCAAGAGGCAGTCGCCTTTGTAGCAGAGCCAGGAAGCCATTATGGGCACACAGCAGCTGACCTTTGAGCCACTTCAGACTGATTTCATAGGCAGACGGGAAAAAAAGACATCCAAATACAGACAGATCTTCTGAATTTCTTTGATTGTGCTGAAGTTTAACCAAAGGAAGCATCTGTAATCAGATCTGGACACATAGCTGTAAAACTAGATTTTTTAGAATAACCATCATATTAATTGTTCTCAAATTGTTTTTTGTTCTTGAACTTGAAATGACTTAAAGTGAAATTTCACAATCCAAAATGATCTATTGTTGGTTTTCAATACAACAATTAGACCTTTGTTAACTGGTCGTTTTTATCTCATAGACCTCAATATGTATATACACTTTATTAGGTACACCTGCCCAACTGCTTGTTAACGCAAAATTCGAACCAGCCAATCACATGGCAGCAACTCAAGGCATTTAGGCATGTTCAGTTCAGACTAAGTATCAGAATGGGGAAGAAAGATGATTTAAGTGACTCTGAACGTGGCATGGTTGAGTATTTTAGAAACTGTTGCACAACCATCTCTAGGGTTTACAGAGAATGGTCCGATAAAGAGAAAATATTCAATGAGTGGCAGTTCTGTGGGCTCAAATGGCTTGTTGATGTCAGAGGAGAATGGCCAGACTGTTTGAGTTTATAGAAAGGCAACAGTAACTTAAATAACCACTTGTTACAACCAAGGTATGCAGAAGAGCATCTCTGAACGCACAACACATCAGACCTTGAAGTGGATGGGCTACAGCAGTAGCAGACCACACCGGGTGCCAATCCTGTCCGCTAAGAACAGGAAACTGAGGCTACAATTCACACAGGCTGGCCAAAATTGGACACTAGAAGATTGCAAAAACATTGCCTGGTCTGATGAGTCTTGATTTCTGCTGCGACATTCAGATGGTAGGGTCAGAATTTGACCCTTAACAACATGAAAGTATGGATCCATCCTGCCTTGTATCATCAGTTCAGGCTGCTGGTGGTGGTGTAATGGTGTGGGGGATATTTTCTTGGCACACTTTGGGCCCATTAGTACCAACTGAGCATTGTGTCAACACCACAGCCTACCTGTGTACTGTTGCTGACCATGTCCATCCCTTTATGACCAGAGTGTACCCATCTTCCGATGGCAACTTCCAGCAGGATAACACACCATGTCATTAAGCATGTCATGTCAATATGGACCAAATTTCTGAGGAATATTTTTAGTACCTTGAAGAATCTGTGCCACAAAGGATTAAGGCAGCTCTGAAGGCAAAAACGGGTTTAACCTGGTACTAGTAAGGTGTCCCTAATAAAGTGGTTGATCAGTGTATCTTTGAATATAATTCTGCTTTATAGGTTTTTTTTTTAACTACTACAGGATTACAGTTTAAGCTTAAAATCTTTAGTGCTTCACAGAAAAAAAACTGAAAAAAGTCATCATCAATTTTTTTATTTAAAAACAGTAAATTGTTCTGGGACTTGCAAAAACTTTATATATCAGGATGTTTTACTATGGAAGTGAGAAACTGCAATGCAAAAAGTCCTGCCTTTTCAAAATAAATATCTAATTAGAAACTGATAAATACTGTTCCACATATTAGAGGTGCCTTGAGGTGTTGCACATATGTCTGCAGGGTGAAATGACTTTGGTAACAGTCCTCTTAAGTGAATCAATTAATCATAGAGTTGATTTGTTCATACGACACACTTTAAAGGAATTAAACATTACTTCTGTGGGTCATTCAATGATACAACAGATTCTGTTTTGGCTTGGTCTCAAACTATTTCTGTTAAGGTTGTTACTCAATTTTTTTAAACATTTTTTTAAAGAGGAATGATTCTTACTAATACAGCTTTAACTGAGGGTCTGCTGGCTTTTAAAATTTAATGTTTTTGTCAAACCAAAAGGTCTGTAAGAACACTGAAATAAATCAGCCACTGGGAGGTGATATTGCATTTTACATGTGCGTAAGTGATTGTCTATTTCACATTTCGCACTTGCACACAATATGCAAATTATATGTTAGGCCTTCTTTATCTGAAAAACTTTGCCTCAAGAACTACTTGTAGAGACAGATCAGACACAAATATTCAATGTTGTATTTAACAAATCCCCAGCAAGCCTCCCTCAACAAGCAGGCCATGTTTTATACTTGCTACCCTCAAAACCTCAACTCTGAACAAGTCTCTGGCCACCTTGCCAAGATGACGATAACATGATTTACAACCTAAAAGAGTTGGCCTCCAAACTCTTAGAAATAGGCCATAGAAAGACTGAGAGAGATGCACACATACACTTGTGTTGTACATTTGACCTTAATATTTTATATTTTTATGTCATGAATTTTTATAGAATAACTAAATAACTTCATATTAGCTATTTAGTGAGTACCATCAGAATCCTGTGTACATTGGTGTATAACACCTACAGTATGCTCACCAGAGTTTACACACTCAAGACTGCAATTTTGACAATGTGAATGTATCAATACAAAGAAAAAAAATCCCAACCTCCAGTAGGTGTTGCCACTGTAGAAGTTAAAGGATACTACTCTGTCTCAAATAGAAGTTAAGAGACTTGGAAGATACACAAACAAGAACAACACAGGAAGGAAGAGTTGTGTACCACCTGTGATCATGCTGTCCAGCCAGGCTTCACCTTTCTTCCATCAAGTCAGAATACTATCTCTGAAGTCATTCTTCAGTCAACCCCCTGAGAACTTCACCACTAGGAATCATCAAGAATTTTATTTGCATTGCATGCTCACAGAACAGTATTTTGGAGTCCATATATTGAGAGTATATTGCAAGAATTGGGCACGTCAACTATACAGAGGTTTAGAACAGTTTAGGCAGTTTTGTAAAAGCTGTGGTGGTTAAAAATTGCTTGTGCTTACACATTCCCTGCTTCATTCTGGTTTCATTCATCCATTTCTACATTTTCTCTACCATCTGAATTTATGCTTGAATGTGTGTATTTGTTTAAATTAGTACTTGTTTGTTTGCCTTTTGCTACAGTAAATAACACCTTTGGGCACATTTCACAGTGTTAAGTCTGTGTTAACTCCTTGCATCAAAGTCCCTATAACAAGTTCGATCTAGCTGCATGCTGTTAGCTAAGCAACAGATTAAAAATTGTTATTTTTTAATAGTTAGTTATTTTAATGGGGCCATTAAAAATAGCCTTCGGAGAACAAACTAGTTTGGACTGTAAACTTAATTCTGCTACATCAAGTTATTACATATAACTGAACCAAATAGGTATAATTAATTATAACTAGCAAACTACCTATGTGCAACAAATTGTTTTTAACTATCTAGTGCTAGGTTTTCTCACTATATTCATAACCTTAGAAAAACCACTGCAGTGCAACAGTCTAGACCAAATAATTATGAAAAACTAAATAATAAATCAGCTTTAGCACCTGGGAAGCTGTAACATGTTATTTTGTAAACAGCTTTTTAGGGGCACTTGGAAATACCCATCCTTCGTAAGCAAAAACTCAGAACTGGGCTAAATTGTGGGAGTATATTTAATAAAGAGACTAATGAAACATGACAATGTTTCCAATTGGTCACACTGTCACTCTTAAAGTTTTTCTAGATCGACTGTGTGTGTATATATTACATTACATATTTTGTATTATATATACAAACCTACTCTCATCAGACCATAGATGGCGCAAATAAAAACTATTCTTCTTACCTAACCTAATCTTGGATTTAGGTTAATCTTGGATTTTATAACTATTCCACCATTTTAGCTTTTTGATAAACCTTCTTTTTTCTTTTCCTCCTAAAATGACTTCTCCTACAGAATTCAGGGTTGTAAAAAGAAGAATATGAATGACCAAAAGAATATGAATTTAAAGTGGATAAGAACATATAGTTTAATATGTTTATAGAGCCATGGCTGTAATAATTAATTGGTTTATACCTTGTTAATTCTTAGACTTTTTTTAGTTTAACATAACACTGACATTTTGTCATCAGGTAATGAACTCAAAGCCACTCATTTACCTCTCAATGTTTTCACGTGTCACAATATTCACAATATAGAGAAATAATTTTTCATTCATTCATTCAATCATTTTCTTTTCGGCATAGTCCCTTATTAATCTGGGGTCGCCAAAGCGGAATGAACCGCCAACTTATCCAGCATATGTTTTCTATGAAGCGGATGCCCTTCCAGCTGCAACCCATCACTGGGAAACCATCTTACACACTTATACACTACGGACAATTTGATTTACCCAATTCACATGTACCGCATGTCTTTGGACTTGTGGGGGAATCCGGAGCACCCAGAGGAAACCCACGCGAACGCGGGAAGAACATGCAAACTCCACACAGAAATGCCAACTGACCCAGCCGAGGCTCGAACCAGCGACCTTCTTGCTGTGAGGCGACAGCACTATCTACTGCACCACCGCGTCACCCACAATGGGTATTTAATTGATGTTATTTTTATTTTAAATGTTTCGTATTTGACTGCTTTTGTTAATGTGGTTCATTTAGCAAACAATTTTATTCGTACATTCAGTGCAACAGTACTTAAAGTTAAAAATGGTAAACTTTATTAACCAAATAATCTATGCAGATTTGTTTATAACACTTTATTCTTTGTAGCCTGTTTGCTAATATTACAGTATTGCATAGTATTATAAAAAAAAAAACCTCTTGTGTAATAATTTGTAAAATATCTGATTACAAAGGTCCTGCACAATCCTCTTATTTGTTAACAAATCCAGGGTCTAATTTGGGTCAGCATTAATATAACACTGGAGCAGATGACACTAATGGTTAAACGATATATTTCCAAACAAGTGGTTTATTAATCCCCAAAATACTGGGCCAGCTTAACAATCAGAGCATAATTTAGAGGGGCTTCATTAAAACAGGAGCTAAACTAAGGGTCAGACAGCATATTGCAATTGCAAAATTGTAAAATATGTGAAAAAACTGAAATAATCAACCATGAAAAACTAATAAAGTACACCCCAAAAACAAATTAAAGTCTTTATAAGAACAGCAAAACCTAAAAGCAAGAGAATGCTGCTCTGCCCTGCCCATATATTGGGCCGGCTGACTCGCTTGTTTTTCCACAAACATAGAAAAATGTAAATCGACCAAGCATTAAAAATTACACAAACCGAAACCAAAACTTTTAAAGAATGGTAGAAGTGAGATTTTTTTTCCTTTCTTTTGTCCATTCTTTTTGTTTATTAAATTGACAACAATAGTGCACAATGTATACTTCTTAATGCAATACTCCATTTTTATTTGATGCAAACCATAGATTTATTTTTTATAATGTAACAGTAGGACTTGTTATAGCAGATATCGCATTTAAGCACATTCAAGGCAGCATGAAAATAAGAGATGTAATCCATTGTTAGTATTATTGACATCATCGTCATTAATATTTTATAAATATTAGACATTCATTTTGGAATTATTGCGCAAATATCAATAAGTCATTACAAAATTAGTTAGATAGTGGTTTCTAGTTTTTGTTAGTCCTGATTGATGTTGTTTTCAAATACAATAAATTTGTTATTATTCAATTTGCAGTCAGGCTCATTCATTTTTAGTGGGTGCTCCTAAATTTATGTTTAAGTAGGAGCAGCGGTGCTACCAGTTTTTTTTTTTTTTTTCAGTGTAAAATTATTACTTATGTCTAAATGTCATTATTTAAATCTAATTATTATTTTTAAGCACAAATAGAGAAACAGACTACTGTTATTATGTGCTGTATTAATTGGTTACTGAGCAGCAATAAATGACATTTTAAAATATGAGTTTTCCTGTGATTTTATAAACCAGTGGTGTTTTGAAATTAATGAATGCATAATAATCGAGATAACTGTGATTATTCCTCAGACTATAATCATACAACCAAACTCTATAATCATTGCATCGCTAGTTAGGAGGCCATGATGGACTGAGGCCAGTGAACAAATTTTGCCAGGATTAAACCACTACTCAATTTCGAAAGACATCCTGGGATTTTTAACAACAACAGATAGTCAGAACCTCAGTTTAACATCTCATTCGAAAGACAGCACTCACTGAGCCCACATCAATATACTGCGGCATTAGAACCCACACAGACCACAGGTTGAACACCCCCTGCTGGTCTCACGAACACCACTTCCAGCAGCAACCTAGCTTTCTCATGTGGTATCACATCCAGGTACTGACCAGGCACAGCACTGCTTTAGTGGCCAACCATGTGAGAGTTGCAGAGAGTTAGCTGCCAGCAAATAAAATAAAAAATTAAATAATGATAATAATAAAATAATATCAATAATAAATAAATAAATAAATAAATAAATAAAATAAAAAGCTAGTGTCCGTTTGAGCGAGAGCAGGGAGAAGCAGAAATCTGTCAGTGCAGAAACTCCTACAGGTTGTGAACATTCATTTATCAAACATTTTAACATGATAATTCCCCCAGCTAGGAAAAAATTATATTTTTAGTACCTAGCTACAAACACAATATAATCTGGTCAGATGAGACTCCCATCCCAAATGTTGGCATAGGCTTAAAAGACACGATTACATAGCAACAATCACATAAACAAAAAAATCTGTCTACATGGAAAAAAACACTAAATTATTCAAGTGCATGAACTACAGTAATATGATACAGGTGAGGGTTAATATGCAATTATTTGGACAACAAAGAGTATACATACTGTAACAGTGTCATAAGGGAGTGTTTGCACATTTCGACTGATGTGTTCTGCTTATCATGACAGCTGGGGCTTAATGTGACAGGCCTGTATCACTGCTGCCCGCCATCTGTTCGGATGATGCATTTCACGCGCTCTCATTTCAAACAGGCAGAGCCAGTCTTTCCAATCAACTTCTCCTCCACACTTACTCAAAGTCAATTTCCAACACATGACGAGATTATTATGCAGGCTTAAAGTTTGCTGGGGAATTTGCGCATGTATTCAGCTGCTGTCTATTTTTAACTTCTATTCATATCAAACAAGCTTCATCTCAAGAAATCAGTCTAGGCGTCTGCCAATTTTTTGCAAGTGACAGTCGCATGAAGAATTCACAGCGGTCCATGTGTGATGTTAGGCAAAAAGCTACAAAACAGTCACTTTTGATGGGAAAATCAATCTTGTTGTTATGCCATGTCATTGTCTCTTACTTTAGAATAAAGTGAGAAACATTTCTAAATCAAGTCTACATATATGAGAATGCGTATAGGGGTAAGAATAACCAACCCTAGTGCTTAGTCAAGTGAGTCCTCTGGGAAATAGTTGCAGTTGCATCAGTGATATGTCTCAGCTGGTTGGATACATAACATGTTTTGCTATTAACAGTCTGCTTTGTCTTTATTATAGGAAACATTAGTAAACTATGAAAGGAAATCAATGGCAAAGGTAGAGGTCTTGCTAATCTGAAAGTAAAAATGTGGTCATATTCGGCATGAGACGGAAGTTAAGATTGCCCTTTTATACCCTATTGTGACATACTGTATCCAATTGAAATGGTTTTTGAAATGAGAAAGAAATGTGTGGCGGTGCATGATTTCATCATTTGGGAGCCAGTAGAGTGATACGCATTGCTATCAAAATGGAGGAGGATTTGAATGCAAGTTTGCACTCGGTGGAGGATTACTTTCCACCAGAATCGCCATCGGCATGCACACTGTAAAAAGCAATAGCTGTTCTCATTAATAAAATTAAGTGCAGCTAACTTATTATGAATAAGTTTGTTTACCTTACAATATTTAAACAAGTAATCCCAACTTTTTAGCACATTAAGTTGTTAAACTAAATAGATTTAAGTAATCTTGACTTTTTGAGTGGTGCAGTGGGAAGCGCTGTTGCCTCACATCAAGAAAGTCACTGGTTCGAGCCCCGGCTGGGTCAGTTGGCATTTCTGTGTGGAGTTATTAATTATTAGTTATTAATACACCAGAAATGTTAATACAATAGAAATGTTAAGGCAATCGGTTTCCTCAATTTTTGGTCAACTTATTACAAAGGTCAACTTATTACATTTTACAGTGCACCCTCTGGAGCAGAATGTTTTCAGATGTCTGATGATCAGGGGTAGATTTAACCAATAAGCAAAGTAAGCAGCCGTTTAGGGCCCCAGGAAATTTGGGGGCCCCCAATAAATACCTAGAAGTATAAATTATACACATAACATCGTTTTCTATCATATTTTGTATTGGTGAGGGTCTAACAAATTAAATTTTAGCGTAATTATAACATCTACACAAATTTGTTTTACACTCCCAATCATGGAGCACTCCAGCAGTCAAGTCAGGTAAAGATTCAGTTTTAAAAACAATTTATTATTGTAGATTTATTTATTTTATTTATTTTTTTTTTTGCATTTAAAAAAAAAAAATCATTTATAATGTAGAGATTTCATTAAGATAAAACATGGAAAAGGAGATTCTGTGATATATATATATATATATATATATATATATATATATATATATATATATATATATATATATATATATATATATATATATATATATATATATATATAAAAACAGCAAATTAAATAATAAAAAAATGTATTAATCTACAAATGGTTCCGTTTTAGGACCCCCAAATCACTAAATCCGCCCCTGCTGATGATGGCAAGAAGAGAAGCTAAATTGTACAGATGGACAAATATAATATTTGTTTACATTCATTGCTGCACACCTTAAAACGTACATCAACCAATCAGAATCAAGCATCAAACTGCCCTGTAGCATAATTCTTTAATATTAATATTTTAATATTTTATTTCACAAAATCTATTTGAAACATTAAAATACATGATATACTTGCATTTTATACTATATAGCATACTGTGAACAAAGAATAAAATCACCTTTGTCAATTTAAATTGATGTCAACAAAATAATAAGTATTGTCTATGGTGTCTTTTTTATTATTATTAATTAATAATTAAATAATTTCAGTGTTATTTGTAGTTGTGAAAGTATACCACCTTCTTCCCATTCTTGTTACACTTGTGACTTAGAGGTTTTGATATATAATTAATTCAAACCATAATATCCTCTATTGGTTGCACATATGAATAATCTATGAATTCAGAGTGAAATAAAACAATGAGAAATATTCTTCCGTGTTGCTGGTAGGAATAAAACTCAATGGAAGAAAAAGTCTAATGTACTTTATTATTGGTTTATGTTAACACTATTATGTGAGTTCATCACAACATCATATTTGACAATTGCAAAATACTCACACTTTCTAAAATACTTTTTTTTTCTACCCCCGGATGTGTTATGAAATGATTTAAAATCAGATGAATGACCTGTGTTTGCTCCAGAGACATGTTATGTAACCACCAGATTAGATGCAGATTAATTTCTTGGAATGAATCTAAGCATAGGGATAAGTGCATCCGGCCAGACAGTGAAGCTTAAAAAAAGCTTTTTCACTGTGGATATTGTTCATTCTCAGTAATGGATTAAAACAAATCTACCATACTTAAATTAAATGATTGAAGTAAGGACAGAACAAAAATATCTGTTAATCATTGGCAAAATATTTAAATACAATATCTGACACTTGAGAAATGAACTTCCTCGCTTCAACAGAAAAAAGAAACTCTCTGTGTGCTCTGGGTGTACTACCCCTTTAATGAACTACCCAATATGTTTTTCTGCCAATTTATGCCCTCTAAACCATGAAAAAGAATATATATATATATATATATATATATATATATATATATATATATATATATATATATATATATATATATATATATATATATATATATATATGTGTGTGTGTGGAAGTTGCTAAATATCAATGGACTTGATATTGGACTAAGAAAAAGAGCGATGTTTTGACAAGCTGAATTTAAAAGGTGACAAAATAAATGCAGGAGCAATATTAAATAAAATATTAGTTTACTATTTAACATACTTGACCAGTACTGACAAAAACAAACATTAATCTTATCAGCATTTTTTGCCCTGGAAATCCTTGTTTATTTTGGTCAAAGCAAAAACACTTTTTCCTTTTTTTCTTTTTCCATTTTTTTCTCTCTTCTGCTTGATTTATCAATTTTGTCTACTCTATTAATACAGCCCAAAACATGACAGTAATTGATCATTATATGCACTGTAAAAAATCCAACATGAATAAAGTTGAAATTACTTCTTTTTTTCTGTAAAAATGTCTGTACAACTACATTTAGGCCCAATCCCAATTCTACCCCTTAGACCTTCACTCATTGGCCGGTATTGAAGTCTGATGGTTGTCCTCACCTTTGCTGAGGAACCACCTAAGTCTTCCTTGTCTACCAGCATGACAGAATACCGGCCATGACGATAACATGGACGCTAGCGCAGCGCTAATCGGAAGTGCACCACATCCGTCACCAGTTGTGCCAATACTGTGGAGAATCTACTCACCTCATCGCAACCTGCTCTGCCTAATGGTGAGTAAAGTGTTACTCAAACCATCAGTATGTCATAGGGCTGGGCGATATGGCAAAAAAAAAAAATCTAGGTTTTTTCATAAAGTTTGACCGATTCACGATTTCGATTTCGATTTTTTTTTATTGTGTAACTAGTCAACTTAAAACATTACAACAACATGACTGAAGTAACATTCTCTTTATAAGTAACTTGAAAAACCATCTGGTTAAGGAACATTGTATTTTTAATGGCCATGCCATACATAAATTGGTCAACAAGGTGTAAATAAATGTAAAACAAATTCACAAGTTAAATATCGTTGCAGAAGATTTGAATGAAATAAAGTAAATATTGTGCAATTTGAATTAAACATTAAATACTTCTGAATATATAGTAAGAAAATAACCATTTTAACCAATGTAAACATTACATCAGTCAACTCAAAAAGTTAAGCAAATTTAAAACAGTTAAAAAAAAAAACTTTGTAGACCATCATGCAAACAAAGCAAGTTGTTGATAAGTCACATGTAGCTGTTCTTTTCAGGTTTCTTGAGAGAAAGTTCTGTCTACAGTCTGACTGTATGGGCTGTATGGGCTAATGTAGTTTTACTACCTTCAATGGTGCAATTGCATATATTGATGAAGTATTGATACTTTGACTACAAAGTAAGCATAATAAAAATTTTCATTTGCTTTGTGTAAATTAAATATAAATTAAAGATTAAGTAGATTAGTTGATTTAACAAGACAATGTGTCAGTAAACAGGGCGCCTGTTAATAAAGTTTCTAATAACTACCTTTTCTAACAAAGGCAATAATTTTCATAATAAATAAAATGATTACTTACGTGCTGGTCATAAGCCATGTTTGTTAAGGTGATGATAAGATCACGTGAATTATGGTTCGTCGTTTAATCGGCGTCCAATCCCGGCTAACTTCCGGAAAGGTAGAGTAGCCAATAGCGCTAGAGATAACAAGTGAACCAAGTCCCGCCCCAGGACTGACAAAATTCCAAAATGTTTCGCGCGAGCGGAGAGAAGAACCAGCGAGCGAGCGGAGAGAACTGATCGCGCGCGCGCGCTGTAGGCATGACCTCGCTCGCGAGAGCGTACATCGTGCGCACAGATGATGAGGTGCGCGCGCGGGACATGTTTTCTTCGCGCTGGATCAGTTGAGCGCGCGCGCGAAGGTCCCCTGTGCGCTCGCGAGCTGTAGTTTTCTCGCGTGTAGATCTGTAATCTGCTCACGGTTCACTTCTCCTCGCGCGCAAACATCACCGCTGCGCTCGATTAATATTGGCATTGATTTGCCGCCATAACATTCTCTGTTACATTCCTTCATAGAGCACCGTACTCTCACAAGTGAGCGGCTAATTAGGCGCGCCATCATGCAGTCGGACAATATTGCCTCTTATATTGTACCTAATAGTTTTATTTAAAAAAATCGCGATACCTCGATTTAATGAAAAATTAAATCGTCTTAAAACGTAAATTCGAATTAATCGGAAAAATCGAAAGAATCGCCCAGCCCTAGTATGTCATATACCTCATATACAAGCCGATCTGGTTGTAAACTCTCGAACTCTCCCCATACATGTGCTGGTGGATTCGGGAGGTGCTTGTAACTTCATCTCATCCAATGAGATTCAGTACCAAATAACCACCATTCAAAGTTCTCCATTAGGCAATGGCAAAAGCACCCGACGCACCAGAAGGGTAACTCTCATCTACCCGCTAAATCACCACAAAGAACTCACTCTGCTCATCCTACCTCGTGCCAATGTAGATGTGATCCTGGGTCGACTGTGGCTAAATCAACAACAGCCACACATTAACTGGGACACAGGTGAAATTCTAGGATGGAGTGCCGCCTGTGCCAGCCACAGTCACACCACTGCCTCTACTGGTCACTCCGAGAATTCCAATCCATTACCCATCCAGACCACCATCGTAGAAAACCCTCAGTCATCCTCCCGTCTCACTATTCGCTCTGTTTATCACTCCTTCAAGAATGTTTTTAGCAAGGAACGAGCCACTCAGTTACCCCCTCATCGATCCTGGGATTGTAGCATTGACCTGCTGCCAAATTTCAAGTTACCGCATGGAATAATCTTTCCTCTTTTCCGTCGTGAGCATGAGGCAATGAATACATAGATCAATGAGGCTCTCCACCAGGGGTTCATCAGACCATCCACATTTTTCGTCTCCAAGAAGGATGGAGGATTACGGCCCTACATTGACTATAGCGTGCTGAATTCTGCTACCATCAAATTCGCTTACCTCCCACTACTAGTCCCTGCAGTTTTGGAGGAATTACGAGAGGCATGAATCTTCAGTAAGCTTGATCTTCGTAGTGCCTACAATTTAATTCAGATCCGCAAGGGGGATGAATGGAAGACAGCTTTTGTGACTCCTGCTGGCCACTATGAGTACTTGGCCATGCCCTATGGCCTAGCAAATAGTCCTTCCATTTTTCAAAATTTCATTAACCGAATTATTCAGAAACTTCCGCCACAGTTTCACTATAGTTGACATTGACGACATTCTCATTTATTCTAGAAACATCGAAGAACACCAAGTTTATGTCCAACAAGTTCTCCAAAGTCTCAGAGATAATCAACTTTATCTTAAAGCTGAAGTGTGAATTCCACCGAACGACTATCTCCTTCCTCTGGTATGTCATCTCTGCCAAGGAGGTCAGTGTGGAGCAAAAGTAGATGCTGTGTCTCAATGGGAATCTCCTAAGACCTCCAACGTTTCCTTGGCTTTGCCAACTTCAACAGGAGATTCATAAAGAAATACAGTCTCCTCTCCACTCCACTGACTTCCCTCCTTAAAGGCGGATGACGTGTCCTTATCTGGACCCCTGAAGCTTTGCAGGCCTTTGAAAAGCTGAAAAAAATGTTCACCACAGCACCCATCCTTCGTCATCCAGAACCACCTTTACCCTTCATTGTAGAGGTAGATGCTGCTGACACCGGAGTAGGTGCTGTTCTTTCCCAATGGTCTGGTGAACCCAAAACCCTCCATCCGTGGGCGTACTATTCCAAAAAATTAACATCAGCGGAGCAAAATTATGGTATTGGGGACCGCGACCTATTGGCCATCAAGCTAGCCCTTGAGGAATGGCACCATTGGCTAGAAGGAGCCCAACATTCTTTCACTGTCATCGTGGACCATAAAAACCTCCAGTACCTCCAAGATAGCAAATGCCTCAATGCACGTCAAGCTCGCTGGTCCTTATTCTTCGCACGCTTAAACTTCAACATCACCTATCAGCCTGGCCACAAGAATGCTAAAGCCGATGCCCTCTCTTGGATGTACACACCCAATCTCCATCATGATTTACCTAAACATATCCTTCCTCCTTCAGTCTTCATCGCAGCCATTCTGTGGCAAGTGGATGAAGATATTTCATCCAGCTCCTCCTGACCTTCCTCCTGGTCTCTCCTATGAACCAGACAGATACCGCAGGACACAGGACACGGCTCAGGACAGGCAAACCCTCTTGCTTCTCAGGCAGAAGTATTGGTGGCCCAAAATGTCCCATGATGTCAACCAGTATGCTCGATCTGTGCCATCACTACCACTCCCCGCCGCCTGCCAGAAAGTAAACTTCAGCCATTCCCTATTCCCCACTGACCCTGGACCCATTTGGGAATCGACTTTGCCACTGATATTACTCCATCACAAGGGTATACCATCATTCTTGTAGTAGTAGATCGATTTCGAAGTCATGTAAACTAATCTCTCTGAAAGGTCTTCCAACAGCCCTAGAGACAGCAGAAGCCCTCTTCCAACACGTCTTCAGAAACTACGGGCTTCCAGAAGACATCATCTCAGATAGAGGACCACAATTTATATCCAGGGTCTGGCGGGCGTTTTTCCGTCTTCTGGGTACTACCATCAGCCTGTCATCTGGTTACCACCCGCAGAAGAATAGGCAAACCGAGTGTAAAATTCAAGAGATTTCCTGGTACTTAAGGTCATACTGCAGCAACCACCTGAACACCTGGAGCCAGTATCTACCGTATTTTGTGAGTATGCACAAAATTCTCTTCGTCAAACCTCTACTGGTCTAACCAATGTGTCCTAGGGTACCAGCCATCTTTGTTTCCCTGGACAGGAGAAACATCAGAAGTGCCCGCGGTAGATCACTGGTTCTGAGAGAGGGTATGGGACTCAGCTCATGTCCATTTCCAGTGGGCAGTGCGAAGGTATACGGCTCAAGCCAATCGTCATCGCCTACCACATCCCATTTACCAACCAGGGGACAAGGTATAGATATCCAGGTATGGGAGTCCCCGCTACCTCGGACCATTCACCGTGCAGTCCCAGATAAATCCTGTCACTTACCGTCTCAACCTGCTACCACACTACAGAATATCACCATCTTTTCATGTGTCACTCCTCAAACCCTTCACTGACCCTGCTTTTCCTTCCTCCACAGAACCGGAACCACCCCCTCACCCCTAGCCAACCGGAGATCGTTACCGACAACATCTACCAAGTAAAGAAAATTCTCGACTCCCGGCAGCGAAAAGACCATCTCCAATACCTAATAGACTCGGAGGGCGTTGGTCCTGAAGAGAGATCTTGCGGAGCAGTGGAGATCTCCGCCAGTTTAGGGTGCCAGGAGTCACATCCCCAGCTTGTTCCTGCTCACCTAATCAGGATCTTCCTCACATACCACCTCCATCCAATCCCGTGAACCTTCACCAGACTTCTAACGACTTGCACCTGTTCGCCATTACCCATGGACACTATAAAGACTCACCTTCTCGGTTCACTCATTGGCCGGTATTAAAGTCTGATGGTTGTCTTCACCTTTGCTCCTTCGTCTTTTCACCTTCTTCCATGGATGTTCCTTATGAGTCTTCGAGTCCTTCATACTGATCAAGGAAAGTGTTTATTCTTATCTGATGTTAACTAGATAATCTGCTATCACTCTGATGGACTATGTGCTTGTACACACACCAACGGATGATCATTGTCTGCTTATTGATCCTTCTCACTGATCTAGTGGAAGGCTTGCACTTGTGTTGTGTTTACCAGAAGATCCACTACCTACCAGATGAACTGTGTGTCTGTACACTCTCCCACTATGTCTACAGAGAGCGAAAACTAGTGAGATCGACTGCTACAACTATTGACACTCATAATGCTGTGTATGATCACAACAGCATATACATCAACCCGTTGCATTCCTTTTGTGATTAGTGACTTGTTTTGAATAAAACTTGTAAAAAGATAACCACCTCAGTCTTCCTTGTCTACCAGCGTGGCCTGCCAAGTTTTGATCCTTGTGTTGTTTACCATTATTGTTGTTTTGTCTCCTGTGATGTTTCTAATTTTGTGTCTAATAAATGATTCGTTAACATTTGTCTCTTTGAGTTTTATATTTTTCAATTGAACTATGTTTGTTTGTTCTGATAATGTATTATTTCTTAATTTCCAAAAGAGTTTTTTGTTCACTCAACTTCAGACATTTTAGGTCAGCGCAACTGATGTTTTTAAGTAAAAGAGTACACAAAAAAGGAAATAAGGATTGTTTTTTTTTTAACTTAACTTCAGGCATTGCAGCTCTGCAGACAAAAATGTAAAACTTAAGTTTTGTTACAGATTAGTTTCCTTCTCCAGAAAACTAATAGTCTTGTGTTAACCCAACTAAATGTTTTTTTTTTGTTTTACTGACAAATAATTTTAGGTCAATGCAGCTGATGTTTTCAAAAGTTGAGTGAAAAAGAAAAAAATGAAAGGAAATAAGGATTATGATTTTTTTTTTTTGTTGTTACCATAAGCAAGTTTTGATTGTTTACATTGTTGATATGTCTTGAAAATACGATAAGAATTTCAGGATACGATCATTATATATTACAATCATACATAGTCTTTTATGTACATGATCTATGTGTATACAGTTTCATCAGTAACAGGCAATGTCACTTTGTGCATAAAATATCCTATATAAATAAACTTGCCTTGCCTTTGTGTCAGACTCATTTGCATGTCATTAGCATTCTTATATTATACATATTATTTATATTGGAGAAGTAAGCCTACAATTGAGTTGGCATTTCATACTTGGGGCTGTCGATTCAACTGTGTGGAGAAGTAATTAAAAAAGGTTGAGCTGATTGACCTACTCAAATATATTTATAGTATACTATACTTGTATATAGTACTATACAGTATTATTGTAGTAGACTGGTGAAAATCACAAAAACCAGCAGATTTTATTGGGTCCTGAGACTCACGTGACAAGATTTCAAGCAAAACATGCAAGTCACAAGTTGTAATTCTCAACCTCTTGTCTTCAGGCAACCTGTTTGATCTTATCCAGTCTGTCACACATTGTGGACCGAGACACAAGGCAAAGCCAGGTTATTTGACTGGCCCTCCGCCCGTTTGAGCGTACAGAGAAAGTCAATATGCTTCTCTTCATGAAAGGAAACATATCCACAGGCCTCTGTCCTTTTGAATGTCACTCTATTCTGGGCCAGCCACCTATGGATGATTAATTAAGGTCACTGTGCTGGCTCACAGCCCTGCCAAACAGAGCAGGGGATTACAAGATGAAAAACCTGGAGTGATATTTTATACGCTGATAGCCCTGACAGTAGATTAGGACATCGATGGTAGTCTAGCCATCTAATGACTCAACCATCACTGTATCGACTACCAAGAAACACAATCATTTTAATAATGTGTTAATATATCTGAGCTGCACTGTTTCTCTGCAAAGACAGTCAATTATTCACTTGCTTATAGCTGTCCATGTTGAGGATATGTTCAGTTTTCAACTAAAACAGAAAAAACAATGAGTTTTGTCCATTCATTTAAAGACACCAACAATTGAAGTAATCAATTTATCACAACTTAATATTTTAAGTTAAGTTAACTTATCTGGATTGTATGTATTGACATAACTTATATATCAAAGTTTTACTTGGCTGAAATTATTAGACTTTAAAAAAACAGTCAGCTGAACTCTAACTATATATTAGTTAACTACTTCAAACATCTGAGCTTTAAATAGTACAAATATGTGCAATGAATAAAACAAATAAATGTTTATGTAGCGCTCACTCGATGCAAATTATTATTTCTATCCTTTTAATAAAACCTACAATTCAGATTTAGTATTATGGACCAGCGTCTCAGAAGAATAGACTCGACTACTGAGAAAGATGCCACAACAACAGTGAACAGACAGACTCTGAGGATTAGTGTAACATGAAACTTGTATTTTTTTTCAAAGCACAATAAATTGCATTTAATCAATAAAATAAAAATAAAATGAAAAATGTATATAAAGAAATTGAAATTAAAAGTTTGGGTATTGAATCTCAATTGTTGTGTTCTTAAGGTATAAAACCCTTGCTTTTCAACAACCTAAGCTCCTTCACACCACACAATCTTCAACTTTTTAAACAAAACTCTATCATATAACTCTTAAAGTTATTTTTTCAGATTTGTTTTTGCTTCACAGAATAGATTTCCAAAGAATGAAAATAAAATAAAAAAATTCTAAATGAGTCTCACAGTCACTTGTATATGAGGAATAAATCAACAATGCAGAATATAGTTCTTTTTTTTTCTTTGTTAAGAAAAAAAAAAACCCCAGTTCAATAGAATGTCCATGAAGTGAGTTAAATGTCTCTTAAATCGTTGAGGTGAAGAGAAAAAAAAAAGATATTGTCCATCCAAAAAAAAAAAAAAAAAAAAAAGGGAAATAGAGAAATGAGAAATGTCACTTGACTTCCTACCCGATTCAAAGCTCACAAACCAATCTTTTTCCACAGAAAAATCCTAGAACAGACTCATGGGGGGAGGCTCGCCAGTCCAAACCCTCCTCAGAATTTATGGAAGGCCAGAACAGATCCAGATATTGCATCCAACAGACGTCACCAACATGTAACAAATCATAACAACAAAAAAAAAAAAACCTGACCTTGGACAGACAAGGTCACAAACAATCATTAATATCTTCATTGTAACACAATACAATATAGTTAACACATTAAACTCATTAATTCCATGTTGTAAATACAGCACCTTAAACATTTTATAAAGAACTCACATAACTTGAATATTTCAAAGGAATCCAGGAAAAAAAATACATTTTCTTACTTACACAATGTCTTTGGCTGTTATTTTTTTTTCTCCATTTACTAAATTACGTCATTACATACATATTTTATGCACAAATTACACTTATATATTTAATTACTTTTATTTTTCTTCCTAAAACACAAATAAGGATTCAATTTGCAACTTTAATAAGCAAATTTACTCACCAAGGAGATCTTTTCTTTTTTTTTTTTTCTGACTCACAGAAGGTTCTAGAAAGGCACAGATAATCTCTCACTTCATATCCTTCTCAGTCTCATAAACCCATCGATAGCAATAGTCTAAAAGATCATATATTGGTTCCACGGAGATCACAACACCGTGCTCGATCACAAATCCACGCGAGAGATCGCGCTGCCAAACTTCACTTTATTACCGCGCTCCGTCACAAATCCATGCGAGAGATCGCGCTGCTAAACGTCACTGAAACACCTCGTGTAAAACCCGGAAACAACTAATCCGTGGTGCCGCAATCTGTATCCTTATTGGCCCTTCTTAAAATTTAAAACGCCTAATGATTGGCTGCATTAATAATCAACTAAGGACACATATTAATCAAAAATGTACATTTTACACTACAAATAAAGTCCTTTTCATTAGTTTTTAATACTTTCCCTATTATTATCTCTTTATATTCACCTATATATATATATTTCTTTTTTTCTGGTAACCTTGGTTACACTTCCCCCTCCTGAACCTAAGCACGTCCCTGTGCTTGGAAGTGACTAAATTACACAGGTGAAACTACACTGGATTCATTGTGGTGGTATTCATCATAATTCTCTACTGATTCAGTAAGTGCAGTGCTCAGTCCTTGTAATAAAGATTGGATGACTGAAATCAATGGATTTCCTAACAGTGCATATTGCAGCTTGTCTGGTGCTCTACTCTCCCGTTTTGAACGTCTTGGCTCTGTATCTCTTACATCATCTGCCGATGTTTGAACAACTGGAAGATGCCTGATGGGATGTGACTGAAGAGAAGTTGTGATTTCTATAGGTGCATCAGGTACAACTTCATTCACTACTTCAAATGACTCACTCTCTCTCTCACTGGAGCCATTACACTCTTTTTCTATGATTCCCTCCACTAATTCATCTTCTCCATCAGTTTCGTTTTCAACTCCAGAAGTATCTGGTTCAGCAGAACACATTTCAGGTGAATTTCTCTCTTCCCTATAACTACTGTCATTTCTTTTTGCAGGTGCAACTTCCCTTAACTGATCCAGGCCAGAGGATGGACTCTTAGACGAAACTTCAGGTAAGTTCCTTGCAACTGATAAACTCTCTGAATGGTGTGTTGGCCTCTCTTCAAGAATGACCCTAGTAGTGAAATCCAATGACTCTCCAGGTACATCAAAATTGACAGATTCACTCTCTGAATCAGAATAAGTATGCAGAGTCTGTGTGTCCGCAGCATCTTCAATTCTGGATTGAGCCCTAGTCCTAGGTTTTTGAGTTTCTTTCTTCTTGATAGATCCTTCAAGCTCAGTGTTGGGTAGGAACCCGCAGGGCAAAAGCAAATCGCGATGCAAGGTACGCACCGGACCTTCCTTTCCCTCTGGGCAAACCGTATACACAGGAATGCCGCTGCTTTTCCTCAACACAACATAGACATTAGGTTCCCACCTGTCCGCTATTTTGTGTTTTCCTCTTAGTCGGACATTCCTAACAAGCACTCGATCACCTACATCCAGAACAGAGGCAACAACATTCCTATTAAACCTCTTCTTATTTCTTTCAGACACTTTCAAAGCATTGCGAGTAGCAAGCTGGTAGCTTTCCTCTAATCGATCCTTTAGAGATTTTACATACTGGGAGTGAGAAGAAGAAGAGTCACTGACTGGAAGTCCAAAAGCAAGATCTACAGGTAATCGAGGCTGTCGGCCAAACATCATCTCGTAAGGAGAGTACCCGGTCACATCATTTTTGGTGCAATTGTAGGCATGCACAAGCGGTTTAACAAACTCCTTCCAGTGGGCTTTCTTTTGGTTCTCCAGGGTTCCCAGCATTTGTAGTAAGGTCCTGTTAAACCGCTCCACTGGGTTCCCTCTTGGATGATAGGGGGTTGTTCTCACCTTTCGAATACCCGCTACTTTGCACAGTTCCCGAATCGTTCGTGATTCAAAGTCTGGGCCCTGATCACTGTGCAGCTTTTCTGGGAAGCCATAGTGCAAGAAGAAATTCTCCCAGAGACATCTGGCCACAGTTCGAGCCTTTTGATCTTTGGTAGGTACAGCAATAGCATACTTTGTAAAATGGTCTGTTATAACCAATATGTCACTTGTGTTGCTATTGTCCGGCTCCACTGATAGGAAATCCATACAGACCAGTTCCAATGGCCTGCTGGTTTGAATGTTCACTAAGGGAGCTGCTTTCTGAGGTGGGGATTTTCTACGAATGCAACGCTCACAGGCTTTAATTTTTGTCTCAGCATCAGTAGCCATCTTCGGCCAATAAAACCTGAAACGGAGCAGGTCAAGTGTTCGCTCCAAGCCTAGATGACCCATGTCATCATGTAGACTGGTGAGTACCATCCCTCGAAGTTCCTTAGGTAATACAAGTTGACTTATCGCCCTACCTCGATCCAATCTCTTCCTGTATAACAATCCATTCTTCACTTCAAGTTTATCCCACTGTCTCAGCCACATAGACATGGTAGGCGATAAGGTCTTTCTATTAAGAGGTTTCTCACCATACTCAAGGTATCCCATGACTTCTTTCAACTCTGGATCTGCTCGTTGACGATTTGCCAGATCTTCTCTAGAGAGATGAGGGAGTACAGGTAGGCCATGATCACATTCTTCTTGGAATTCATGAGGTAATGCGCTCACATTCATAGTTAATGATTCTGCCAACGTCATCCAAACAGGACATGACCCATCTTGCAGCTGGCTAACCTGATGTTTCTCACACACTGCCTTTACTGCTTCTGGAAAGATAAAAGACAATTGCTCGTCTCCCTCATCTAGGTGATTCAAGGTGAATTGTTTAATTCGCTCTTGTTCTTTTTGGGACTCCAGATCTTGTATTAGCTGACCGTTTGGGCGCCTGGACAACCCATCAGCATCCTGGTTTTGGGATCCTGCTCTGTACTGAATCTTGAAATTATATGCTGACAACGCTGAGAGCCATCTATAACTGGCTGAGTCCAATTTGGCTGAAGTCAGGATATAAGTTAAGGGATTACTGTCAGTGATAACTATAAACTCAGACCCATACAAATAGTCACTAAATTTTGTAGTAACTGCCCACTTGAGGGCCAAAAACTCAAGTTTATGAGCCGGGTATCTAGCTTCACTCCTAGTTAATCCCCGACTGGCATAAGCAAGGACTCTCAACTGCCCGTCCTGTTCTTGGTACAGGGCAGCACCTAACCCAACAGTGCTGGCATCTGTATGTAGTACATAGGGCAATCTGGAGTTAGCGTATCCCAGAACTGGAGCAGTTGTCAATTTCTCCACAATTTCCTTAAATGCCTGCTGACAAGAAGCATCCCATCTGTCTCCTAACTTTTCTTTTGGATTGAGGTATTGCTGGTTTGTGTCCTTGGGTTTCTTTTTTTTTCGAACTGGGGGGTATCCCGCTGTGAGATTGTTGAGGGGCTTGACTATTTTAGAAAAGTCCTGAACGAATCTTCTATAATACCCAGCAAATCCCAGGAATGATTTCAGCTCTTTCAGAGTTTGTGGCCTTGGCCAGGTTTTAATGGCCTCAATTTTGTCTGGGTCCGTTTCCACACCATGCTCAGAAACAATATGTCCCAAATATCGCACTGAAGTCTGAAAAAATTTACATTTTTCAGGCGAAAGTTTCAAGCCATATTCCTTCAAGCGTGTAAGGACTTGCAAAAGTCGGTGTTCGTGCTCTTCAAGGGTTTCCGAAAAAACTATGAGGTCGTCTATAAAAACCAGCACCTCTTTGCGGTTTAGGTCACCCATACAGCGCTCCATGAGCCTCTGAAAAGTACTGGGAGCATTTGTGATCCCTTGCGGCATCCTATTAAACTCCCAGAATCCTTGAGGGCACACGAAGGCTGTCTTGTGTTTATCTGCTTCCTCCATCTCAATTTGATAGTATCCTGACTTCAAATCTAAAACAGAGAACCATTTTGAGCCAGTTAAAACGGAAAACACCTCCTCCAGATTTGGAAGAGCATAAGCGTCCTTTATGGTTTGGCAATTAAGTTTCCTAAAATCAATACACAGGCGTACTGAACTATCCTTTTTCCTCACCACCACTATAGGGGAGGCAAATGGAGACTCAGATTCGCGAATAATTCCAGCAGCCAAAAGATCTTGCAAGTGTTTGCGAACAGCATCGACGTCTTGTGGATGAATGGGCCTAGGGCGATGCTTAAAGGGGGCTTCGTCATTGAGTTTAATGCGATGCTTTACCTTATCAGTATGCCCATAGTCCATGTCATGTAAAGCAAACACCTCAGGCATCGTGTTTAACAAAGCTATGATTCGGCTTCTCCACTCTGCTGGTAAAGGGGAATTGCCAAAATCAAAATTAATCTGTGTGCTGGCAGAATTAATTTGTGTCCGAGAAGTGTCATGGATTGGCTTAGTCTGCACTGCATGCTGAACAGAGTGCATTTCAGCTATCACAGCTTTTGGGGAGACAGCTATGTCATTCTGAGTATTATTCCTCACTAGTACAGGTAAACTAAAAGAGCGTTTAGAAGGCAAGGTGTATAGGCCACTGGCTACTAATAATCCACCTGGCATGGATGACATTGCTGGTTGTTCCAAAGTTGTCAAACTTTCTGAAGGACAACAGCCTAGATGAACAGCTCCATCAAGAACAGCTACACTACCTGCTGGCACAACTTCAGGAGCAGTTCCCTTCAGCGTCACACATCCCATAACTTTAGTATTCATTTCCCTATGTCTAACACTCAGGATTTTGAGTAATGCTCGATATCCATTAAAAGCAGGACTAAGGTTCTCTAGATTTTCCTGAGCATTGTTGGCATAAAGAGCATCAAGAGAGTTGGTTCCTATGAGTACTTGGGGCACATGCATCAAATCAGGAACTACTAGGGCTAATGTGGCAATTTCTGCTTTCACTCCCAAAAACTCCTTAGGAAATGTTAAAGTGAGTTCTACATAACCCAAGTAAGGAACCGACTGCCCATTCGCTCCCTCTACCTCCAGTAAAGACTTCAGCGACTTCATAGGGTGATTTGCAAGATGAGTTTGATAAAAGGAAAGTGGAATGGTGGTTACTTGAGAACCCGTATCCAGCAAGCAATTCACTGGGGTTCCATCAACCATTACCTGAGCAGTACATTTCATCCCCACCAATCCTCTGGGTATTTTCTTCTGCATCTTTGCATCACAACACTTGTTGAACACACTATTAGATTTGTTAGGGCATGCGGGTCCTATTCCAGTTTCTGTAAGCCCTGCTACAGAGACTGTTGGTAGTTTAACCGTGATGTTCCAACTTTGTTTTTCAGATCCCACTGAGCCTGTTTCTCTCTCAGCTGACGTCGTTTGGCTTCTACATTGGAGGGATTTGGTTCGTTTTCACAATTCACAGCAATGTGCCCATCCTCTCCGCAGGAAAAGCAATAGGCTGGACGAGGGCGAGGAGATGTCAATCCACCACCGTTGGCTGATGTACTTTCTTCTCGCCTTGCCTGCCTGGATTGTGACATTACCGAAGGACTTCTGAACTCAGACATTCTTCCTGGCTGTTTCTTTGATTCTGAGACCATTAATTGTGATTTTAACTCTGCAACCTGTCTGGTCAGGTTAGCAACTTCTTCAGCCTCTGAGCTCCTGTTGAGGTTCTTTTGGGCACCTGCTCCCGCAGTTTGAATCTGGGCTCGCAGTTCAGAGAGTTCCTTTTTTAGTGAAATCACATCCACAGCATCGGAAGAAGTGGGCTGGCACTTTTGGTGAGTCATTAATTGCATGGAAGCAAGTTGAGCATGAATTTCTGATATTTGTTTCTTCATGAAGTCAGTTTCAGTGGCTGCTCCAACAGTTGCATCAGGTGAGTGAACAATTAATTTATTAGTGGCAGCTCGTGACTTAGAAGAGGCTAAAACTTGCTTAGTCACTCCAAAATGACTCCTCATCCGATCTTCCTTTGAGGATTGTCTGTCTTCCTCTGTCCTCACAGATACAACTAATTCTGCAAAGGATGGTGGGCTAATCTTTCTTCTTTCTAATTGGAGATTGGCAATTAAGCCATTATCCCAGCAGCCACGGCAGAATTGTTTTAACAAATAGCGATCACGTTCACTTGCTGCAATACCACCTCTCCTCACAGCTGCACTCAACATCACTTGTAGACGATGTAGATAGCTGGATGGTTTTTCTCCCTGATTTTGCAACATAGTCATGAACTTTGCAAGTAACTCATCCCCATCCTCCACAGAACCATACACAGACTCTAGCAACTCTAAATAAACAGAGGGTGATGACTGTGGACTAACATGTTTGATTAAGTCAGCAGCAGGTGGAAGCAAGCTGTCTAGAATTCTTCTTGTACGGGATAAGTCTGAAATAGATGGATCGTCCAGAAGAAACCCCACACTTGCACGCCATGTTTCAAAGTCTGGCTCGTTTGGTGGACGTGGAATTTTACCTGAGAAAGATCTGAGACGTAAGGAAGGATGTGGAGCTGTGACATCACTTGTTCTCACAACATGCTCAACCACAACTCTCTGCACACTAGGAGGATCAATCATGTCCATGGTTAGAACAGGATGTGATATCCCTGTGGATGAAGCATGGTTAGTTCTATCACCTTCAGGTGAAGTGATCATCTCATTCTCCTTGGACAGGTTTTGGGTTCTTTTAGGTTCAACACAAAGCAATGAAGATACATATGGTGAAGTAGTTTTATCTCTACCTTCTTCCATTATGAGTGATGTGGCAGATGACCCATCATCATTAAACGAACTGACAGTACGGAGTTCCTTACTTTGGGAATCAGCAGCAGGCCGTTCTTGTCCCTCATTAAATTTAGGAAGCTGTTCAGCATCTTTCTCAATTAACTGAATCTTTCTCAACTCCTCTTGAAGAACGTCTTGAAGGGATGCACCAGCAGCATTGGCAATTGCTTTCAGCTCATCCAAATAGCTCTGAGTAGCATCATCTTTAGCTACAGGTGAGTATACACTGCTAAGAGCACGCACAGTGAAAATGTCATCAGCGTTTGAAGTACTAACAACATTTAAAGGCAACAAAGCCTGCAGATTAGTCATTGCAGAGCTTTGAGAAAATTCTATTATAGCCTGCTGATGAAATTCAGATGTTGGGTCATCAATAATAAGACTACGACTAAAACTGCCATATCGCATGAGAAATGCTTCTACGTTTTGGTCAGACTCGCTCAACGTTATGCCACTAACTATGACAGCGTTTGAAACGTTCACTTTTTCTTTCTCAACTATATCCATTATATTGGTACTCGTATATCTTATTTTACAGTAAAAGTTTTCTTTGATTTGATTTTCACTGGAAAGTCACTGTTGTTGTCAGGCAATCAATCTCCTGGCTGGCTCGCCAAGTTTTGTAGCGCTCACTCGATGCAAATTATTATTTCTATCCTTTTAATAAAACCTACAATTCAGATTTAGTATTATGGACCAGCGTCTCAGAAGAATAGACTCGACTACTGAGAAAGATGCCACAACAACAGTGAACAGACAGACTCTGAGGATTAGTGTAACATGAAACTTGTATTTTTTTTCAAAGCACAATAAATTGCATTTAATCAATAAAATAAAAATAAAATGAAAAATGTATATAAAGAAATTGAAATTAAAAGTTTGGGTATTGAATCTCAATTGTTGTGTTCTTAAGGTATAAAACCCTTGCTTTTCAACAACCTAAGCTCCTTCACACCACACAATCTTCAACTTTTTAAACAAAACTCTATCATATAACTCTTAAAGTTATTTTTTCAGATTTGTTTTTGCTTCACAGAATAGATTTCCAAAGAATGAAAATAAAATAAAAAAATTCTAAATGAGTCTCACAGTCACTTGTATATGAGGAATAAATCAACAATGCAGAATATAGTTCTTTTTTTTCTTTGTTAAGAAAAAAAAAAACCCCAGTTCAATAGAATGTCCATGAAGTGAGTTAAATGTCTCTTAAATCGTTGAGGTGAAGAGAAAAAAAAAAGATATTGTCCATCCAAAAAAAAAAAAAAAAAAAAAAAGGGAAATAGAGAAATGAGAAATGTCACTTGACTTCCTACCCGATTCAAAGCTCACAAACCAATCTTTTTCCACAGAAAAATCCTAGAACAGACTCATGGGGGGAGGCTCGCCAGTCCAAACCCTCCTCAGAATTTATGGAAGGCCAGAACAGATCCAGATATTGCATCCAACAGACGTCACCAACATGTAACAAATCATAACAACAAAAAAAAAAAAACCTGACCTTGGACAGACAAGGTCACAAACAATCATTAATATCTTCATTGTAACACAATACAATATAGTTAACACATTAAACTCATTAATTCCATGTTGTAAATACAGCACCTTAAACATTTTATAAAGAACTCACATAACTTGAATATTTCAAAGGAATCCAGGAAAAAAAATACATTTTCTTACTTACACAATGTCTTTGGCTGTTATTTTTTTTTCTCCATTTACTAAATTACGTCATTACATACATATTTTATGCACAAATTACACTTATATATTTAATTACTTTTATTTTTCTTCCTAAAACACAAATAAGGATTCAATTTGCAACTTTAATAAGCAAATTTACTCACCAAGGAGATCTTTTCTTTTTTTTTTTTCTGACTCACAGAAGGTTCTAGAAAGGCACAGATAATCTCTCACTTCATATCCTTCTCAGTCTCATAAACCCATCGATAGCAATAGTCTAAAAGATCATATATTGGTTCCACGGAGATCACAACACCGTGCTCGATCACAAATCCACGCGAGAGATCGCGCTGCCAAACTTCACTTTATTACCGCGCTCCGTCACAAATCCATGCGAGAGATCGCGCTGCTAAACGTCACTTTATTACCGCGCTCCGTCACAAATCCATGCGAGAGATCGCGCTGCTAAACGTCACTGAAACACCTCGTGTAAAACCCGGAAACAACTAATCCGTGGTGCCGCAATCTGTATCCTTATTGGCCCTTCTTAAAATTTAAAACGCCTAATGATTGGCTGCATTAATAATCAACTAAGGACACATATTAATCAAAAATGTACATTTTACACTACAAATAAAGTCCTTTTCATTAGTTTTTAATACTTTCCCTATTATTATCTCTTTATATTCACCTATATATATATATTTCTTTTTTTCTGGTAACCTTGGTTACATTTAACTAAATAAATTTACTTTATTTATTTGTTAATTTATTTTTATTGTAATATTTTTACTTCAATTTATATTTGTTTACTTTTGGATGACGTCAGACGATGAATGTCTTTCTGCAAGTTTAGAATTTGATTCTTCAGAAACATTTTTGTTGTGCTGGTTGAAAGTCTCTTCACATTCCAATAGTAATGATTAAAGTAAATGATCTAAATGTATTTATATGTATTTTTATATTCTCGATAAGGCATAAAACTAAAAAATGTTCATCCAATTAAATATTGTCAGACTGACACATAACTCAATTACGACAGGTATCTCAAACTGTCTGTCAACAAATTTAAATTAGAATTTCTGTGCAGCCTCTTTAAGCAAACAGATACGTCATTTGCACATGAAGCATGTATCTAATGCTGACAGAGAGACAAACTCTGCATCAACCTGAACTTCTTTCTGAAAGCCTTGTATGCATGAAAAGAAAGATTGTTTCTGAAAGGGCTTCTGCCAAAAATGCAGAATCAAAACTTTTCTAAACCCAGAATCAATATCAGAATTACTTTTGCATGCTGGAGGGTAATTATGTTATGCAGTTCAAAACAACAATTTGGAGGGTACAGTTTGAGCTTGAAACATTAGTAACACTGAGCGCCATTTTCTCATTGTAATGTTGAGGTGTGTGTTTATCTGAGGTTCTTTGAAGAAACCTGCTTCTTTGGTGAAATTTGTATTTGCAGACTCCATAAAAACATTTTTAGTACTGAATGAACCATGGTCTATTAGTGGAACATTAGTCATCCTGATTAATTGAAGGTAAGTAACATGGCAAGGTGGCTCAATGGTTAGCACTGTCACCTCACAGCAAGAAGACTTTTATGCGACAAAGACATGCGGTATAAGTGCATTGAATAAACAAAATTGGCCATAGTGTGAGAGACGTTAAAACAGTTTTCCAACCGCAGCTGTGCTTCATTCTCGAAATGTATAGTTTGTCTAAAGTGATGTATACAAACTATAAAGTATACTATGACCAGGGATACAATCAGCCAACGAAGTCGTCCCATAAAAAGCATCATTTTATGCCTGCCGGTTTATTTACTCTCAGGAGTTTTATTGGCATTTTCCCGCACATTAATTCTGACTAATCGAAAAGCAGTTTAGAAAATACGTTCAATAACATCTGGCCAATGGGGGATGTGGATTTTGTCACATGACTGCATTTTTGTTCTTTTCAACTGGTTCGGACCAAAGCAATAAGTGTGGCATGAAAAGGACCCAAAAATGGCAGAAAAATGCAACAATGTATTTTTGTTGCCCTTGGTCCAGAGCAAATGATCCTAACCACAGATGTGAAAGCACCCAAAGTTAACTAAGCTTAGACTACGTCCATTGCAATTGTACTGTTAAGTCCTGTCAAGTTAAACTAGTTAAGACAATTTAAGTGAAGTAAACTTACAATTGTAAAATGCAGGTGTTAGTCTTTATGGTAAATTAGATAAACAGCAGTAAACTGATGATACTAGACATCTAATTTTACACCACAAGTTTTCACAAATATTGGTGCATGTTATTGTATTGAATACCCCAGCTTTTTTCTGATAACAACAAAGATATGTGCATTGTTCCTATGTGTTTTAGATCAGAATTATAGGACATATCTGGTCTGTTCATTGTTATTGCCTTATTCATTAATTATTCAGCGCAGTCCACTTATGATGACAGACTGTCACTGGATGGAGTGTGACTTCAGAGTATCCACAGTTCTGGATCCAAATAGTGGGATTTAAAGCTTGTTAAAAGAGCTAGTTGTCAAAAGAGCCAGTTGTCATGAGCGAGGCAAGGAAGAGAAAAAAAAACATTTAGCTAAAATTTTATTTTATAAAATTTTATAATAAAATTACTTATTTACATGACCTAATACACAGACAATATTAGCTAAGGACAGTTTGTATATTTCTGGACGAACATACTGTACAGTCAAACAACTGTAAATTAACAGATATTTCTACAGTGTTTGCTAAGTGTTTGTGATATAGCCAATGATCTGTATTATTTTTATAATAAGTACCTTTAAGAGCCATAACCTTCTGCAGTTAGCTCTAGTAGGCCTTGACCCTGCAAAGCAATTTGACTAGACAGTTTCAGTGATGAAAAGTGAATACATTGTCCATTAGCTGAGCATGTTATTCCCTACAGACATAATGGTATATCATGCTAAGCATCGCGGTCTGCAAGATTGAAATAAACCAGTTTTAAATATGCAAAGTCTACTTCCAAAGACAACATCATGAGGTAGATAAAGATATTATAATTTAAGATAAAAGCCTACATATGTTGTAGGTATAAAATACTTTTATTTATAGAGGTAACAATATGTTTCCTAGGGTATATGGCACTATAATATCAACTGAATCTCCTTTTTGATTGTATAACTACCTTTTGTGTTGGTGACTGGTTGGCGGTGTCTGCAGCTAAGTGTGCTAGCTACTGTATTTGCTGCTAATTTTTGTTTTTGAACAAAACACTAACAACCAGTGTTGAACCAACAGTGGTTATTGGGCTCAGTTGTTTATGCTGCATGAGTGAAACTGTATGGAGAGCTTGCAACAAGCTAAGTACAAGTGCTACGTTTTCAGAATGAACCTGGGTTGATTAGTTCTCTGTTGCCCCATGATTTTGTGCTAATGGAAAGACGAGTTACTCTGACTGATGTTTAGGTGTGTGTTGTGGCTTTTAAGTAACTGTCTGGGTGATCTATAGACACTAATATTTTTTGTAATGCAGCATTCTCTTTCTTGTCCTTCTAATAGACCTTTTTCACAGCGGAATTGAATACAGGAAGCGCCCTCCGAAGCAATGTTTCGCTTTTTCCTGTTTTGCTAACAGTCGCAGAAACATGACAGCCTCAGGACATTGGATGACATTTTCACTGTCAACTTTGCTGTAATTTGGACAAGAACACGTCGTTCGCTTGGTTAATGTGTAAAACTGACGTAGCCTAAATAAATCAGCATTTAAAAGGAATTTGTGCAAAAAAATCGTTTGCAACGTTAGATTACAGTAAGGTGCGCAGCCAACAGCATAAGATCTGCTAACTCAAGCCATTCGTTAGCAAAAATAACTATTTAACATCCAGCAGGATTAGTTTTATGTTAGTAGTTGTCCGTAAGCTGTGCTAACCCCCTCCTTCCTTTGTATTCAGGGTCAGATACGGGCGAGTTGCTATCAGTCAATGCGAAAGAACAAGGAGCCCCATAATGACAGGTTGCTTAATGCTCGTAAGGTTTACTCAAATCTGGAAACTCGCTGGAAAAAATAAAGATATTTGTTGTTGTGTTCAGTGTTTGAATACGATTCTATTAAAGCACTTCAGTTTTCCACTAATTACTAAATTTTTTAATTTTAAAGCAAATATCTTCAAAACAGTCCATCTGTAGCATATAGGGTGTGTTTCTCAATCTTCAGGTTAAAGTTAGATTATGTTCCAGTTCATTTTGTTCGTTGGCTTTGAATGTTTTTATTATTTATTTAAAGAACAGCAAATAACATTTTACAACACAAAAAAAAAAACATGCCAGGTGGGTAATTATAAATAAAATACAAATATACAAAATCTACATATGTAATAATTAAATAAATACATTATAGAGGTCACAATTTTTTTAAGTATTCATTACAAAAATACAATTTCCATCAATTCCACCTTTACATTTTTGTAAATAATGTTTTGTTGGATAAAATCTGTGGAGAAGTTTATAGGATATTTCTTTAATTTTGTTTCTAACCTGATATTTCTGTGGTAACAGCCACACTTTTTTTCAGCAAATCAAGTCACCCTTTAATAAAGACATCCAATAAAATTGTATTTAATGAACAGTAGTGATTTCTTTTTGGAAAAGAGTTTGAAAAGCTCTATTATTACTCTTGGTATTTACTGTAAAACAAGTTTTGCCAACATAAGATTTAGTAAAATCAAAAGACGATGGTCTTGATTAATACCATTAAATAATATATGGGTCTCTGAAAAAATTGAATCAATAACAGTTGAAAACTTGCAGAGTTATTGAGATACTGTAATGAGAAAGGAATTCATTGTGAGAAAATTATACCAGCTTTATTATAAATTTGACTAACCAAATTAATTTTGTTGTAAAAAAAATTGCATTTGTATTAGTTGTCTATTATTCCAATGTGGGGAAAATTATGCTTATATATTAATGACCTTGATAGGAGCACTTGTTTGTGGAAGGCAGATAACTGGAATTTTGTCTATATTATAATTTCACATCAAAATAAAACTAAGACCACCAATATTTGATAAAACATAATGATCTCCGCTTTGAAGTGCATACTGCACATGAGCGTACTCTGGCATGTAACTTGAAACGAAGGACATTCATTCCGTCTAATTTATTTCACCCATGATTTCCTCTGTCCTTTGTCTTTTCAAGGAAATTGAGGTAAGGGTGTCGTTTTTTTTAAGCTGGAGCAGCCGGGAATGCTGCAATAACAGCGATGAGACGACTCTGCCATTCTATCATACTCCGTTGCATTGGAACCGGATGTTGTGATACGCTGTTTCGCTTAATGGAACCAGGAAGTGTGAAAAAGGCCTATTGTAATGGCTCTATTTTCCCTAAACAGTGCAGTTTCTCTCAAACCTTCCTTGCAGCCATTTTGAGAGCCATTCAAGGACTCTGCTGAGTGCTGCATTGATTTTGTAGCTCATGCTTTGGGATATTTGCTATTAATCAGAATTTTTGTAAAAGTGTACATATGGAAATTGAAGTACAAATATGTTGTTTCTGCCTGCAATTAATATAAAGTGGAATAAACCTGTGTGTGCCTTTAGTAGGTGGTGTCAACTACTAAACTGGTGTG